>NC_086163.1:6163400-6445900 GCF_035149785.1 Candoia aspera
GAAAGATTTGAAATGTGGCTAAATAGGGTTCCTCTTCAGTAGATTTGGAGGGATAATAGATTGATGAAAGGTCGGCAACATTTGTTTGCTGTCTGGCGAACTTGGAGCCATTCAACTGCACATAAATCTCTCTGTCGATCCTGGCAATGGAGGAGCTGTCCCAGAGAAAGTAGGATTGATCTTTTGGGGACCCCGCAAATAGAACTGTGTCTGTCCAGAGAAACAGATGCATGTTTGCCTGGAGGGGGTAGAGCCTTCTTTTTATGTTAGAGGAACTCTGGATTGTGTAGCAATACCGCTATTCACCTCCCCAGCAGTTACTGACTTATTCGGTGGTTTCAGTTGTTGATCATCACCGATGGTTTGTATTCTCTTTATTGGCGAGGCAATTATTAGTTCTTTGTTCTAAGTTAGGAGGCTTAATTGGGACTTCTGCCTGGCCTTCAATAAAAGCAGAGAGTTTTCCTGTCTGTTTTTGGACAAACACCTTGAAATCATTTGTCCGTGAATCCAGATTGTTCGTTATGGAAGCCAACCGCTCACACCCTGAGACTGCCGTTTGAGCTGTAAGAAGGCATTGTTTGGCCATAACTTCAGTGGATTTTTCCCATGGAAGCAACCTCTCCTGCTTCTGGCTCTGCAAACCTTGTTTTTATTCTTGTTCTTGTGGTCCCCCAGAGTGACAAGAGTTAGCTGGTAAGGCTAACTGGAGAAGCGCAAGGGGAGGCAAGGGGGGAGCTAAACTGCCCAGCTGATTCTTCTTTAAGGGAAACTGAAAGATCTAGCAATTGTTATTTCCCCCCTTCAGTTTGAAGGTTCCCTTCCAATGCTTCAACTTCCTTAGTCTAGTCTACCTTATAGGACTGTCATGCAAAGACAACACAGGTACCTTTATGTTAGCCCTGCAAGATAGTCCAGGCAAGAAGCACACCCAGCAGTACTAGCTCTGTCTTAATTGTAAGGTTAAAAAGGTAAAGGTTTCCCTTGACGTAAAGTCCAGTCGAGTCCGACTCTAGGGGGCGGTGCTCATCTCTGTTTCTAAGCCGTTAGAGCCGGTGTTGTCCATAAACCTGTCTGTGGTCATGTGGCCAGCATGACGACACGGAACGCCGTTACCTTCCCGCCGAAGCAGTACCTATTGATCTACTCACATTTGCATGCTTTCGAACTGCTAGGTGAGCAGGAGCTGGGACGAGCAACGGGAGCTCACCCCGCCGCGCGGTTTCGAACCGCCGACCTTCCGATCGACAGCTCAGCGGTTTAACCCGCAGCGCCACCGCGTCCCTAATTGTAAGGTTACATTAAGGGAATCTTGCAAGGCTGAAAGAATTTCTCCCCTCCTTTCCTTTCATCTTTGGAAAACCAGGGAAGGCCCCTTCAGAAACACTTCCCACACCCTCCCTTCTTCTGTGGGCTGCGATAGCTTTTTAAAAAAATGTATTAACCGTTTGTATTAATTGTTCAAGATGTAATTAAAGCACATAATGCAGAATGTAAGATCGATAGAACACAAGTTTAAAAAAAAACCAGGAAAAGCTAAAACGGTACAGGAATAGGCAAAGCAGCATATCCGACCAGTGGCTTCTGATCTTTTCCAGCACAGGTATAAAAGTACATAAAAGTTAATCTCTTACTATTAATTGAACATTTAGTAACATTGTATCTCTAAAATCGAACCATTCAATCATCAAAACCTAAAACCAAGACTTCATTCTTCTGTGTTACCAGCGAAGAGTCCCAGAGCAGTTTTCACATGCTGATTGTCCTGTCTGTGACTCTTCCTCCTGTTTCCCAAGGTCACTCCCACAGACCATTACATTTCAACAGACAAACGAGGACAAAGGGCTGCCCACGCTCCATTACGCTGAAAGAGCTGGAGAAAAAACTCAGGATTTAAACCTTGGGGGAAAGACAAATATATGGATAGGACAGATTCTTATACTCTGTAAAAGCTGGTCTAACTGATCTGTCGCAGTGCCTTGTGGATAAGCTTGACCTCTCCGTAGGACAGCTCCAGACAGATAGTTGAAGAACAAGCTGTAAAGAAATGCATTAACTTCGGAAAGCCCAGCCGTTAAATAGCCTGAGGAAGGGATCCCATGCAATTCAACCATCCATGTAGCTCAGCCAAGGCTGGGTGAAAATTGCTGTTGCTCCAATGGCTCTGTTCTTGGGCTGCAGGACTTGGTGTTCTCTTGGCACAGAACACCCTATCTGATCTCACACGCAGAGATCAAAGCCAATAATGCAAAACTTTGGACTCTTCTGGAGGTCAAGCCTTCCTATTAAACCTCTCAGGAATATCATTTAAGCCGAGCAGGCAGCAGGGAAAAGTTTGCAAATTTTGCTTACAAATGGGGGTGGAAACTTCTTTGTGTGACCATGTTCTGCACCTCACGAGGTTTTTGGGGACACGATGGTGGTAGGGGAGCCGCACACAGCTTCCTCAGAAGCATGGCCAAGGCCAGAGTTTCCTTTTTTGTTTCTTTGCATTGGAAGGAAATCTTACCATGTCCGTTCCGAGCCGGGAATGAAAGTTCTTATTGCTTGACCAGAGATAATTTTATTTTCCAAGAGCATGTGCAGAGTCTGCTGGCTGGAGGTGGCCACGCTCGCATTTCCCCCACAAGCCCTTTGTATAGGAGGGCTTGGCTGTTGTTATGTGAAAGTGTTCCTGCCCTCTAGGAACTTCTGAGAAAAGGGGGGTGGCTGACCACAGAGCGCCCCCTCTCTGAAATCCAGATTTTACTGGATTTCAGAGAGGGGGTGCTCTGTAGTCAGCCCGCCTGCTGTTTGTGGTTCCCTTTCTGATAGCCCACGTTCCCTGCTTTGCTGCGGCTTTGTCTGCTAGCCTGGACTGTCCACCTTGGAAGGGATCTTTGTCATTTGATTATGGAGATCTGTTTGGCTGTTCACCTGAATGGCTCTGCTCAATGCTGTGAATGAGCAGCCCTTTGTGTTCCAAGTCTTCTGATCAAAGCTGAAGGTAATCCTTGCCTAAACAGTTGAGCTTCCTTTTCCATTTTAATCTCTGGCATCCCTTTTTGCGTTGAACCGGTTCTGTTTTGTAGCTTTGAACCTTGTACCTTGCCCAAGGGGAAGGCAATATTGCAGGAAGCAGTCTTTTGAAAATGGTCTGGTAGAGAAGGGGGAGGGATTGCCTCGAACCCTTCCAGCATTTCTTTGGGTTTCTTCTTTTAACAGTGTTGCCTTCTGCTTGGTTAGTTGTGGGGCACTCTTCTCCAGATTCATGGAAAAAAGATAACATCTTTAGCTGATTTGCCAGAGACACAGCAGCAGGGAATTGCCAAGTGAGGCTTCCTGCTTTGAAGATGGCTCTTTTCAGCTGGCTGGTTGCTCTTTGCCTCCTCCTCCTCCTCTCTTTCTGGAAGAGCCAACGTCCCAAAGGGTTCCCTCCCGGACCTTGGCGCCTGCCCCTGATCGGGAATGTGCTTCAGCTCACTGCGAAGGACCTTCTGAAGACCCTGGATCAGGTAAGGCTGCTTAGCTGCTCTTATATGAAACTCCATGGAGTGAGTCTGCCAAAATTTTGCAGCTGCAGAAAGAAGTGGAAGGGACGGGTGTCTGTTAACTGTTCTACATGAGACCCCATTTTTGCTCGCCACAGGATTTAGAGAGAAACATTTAGAATCTTATGGAGATGGGAAAGTAGCTGCCGTCTGATGTAGAGGAATTGGAATTCCCCATGGAATCGAACAGCTTCTGAAAGATTAATTCAGAATTAGGTTCACTTCAAAGTTCCCAAATGAAACCCTAACCCTTCCAAAAACTACTGGGGAGATTTGGTATTTTAGAAGGTGAAAGAAGGGTGTCGTCTTTCTGCACAAATGAGTAGTTTATGATTCAGTTTGAGCTGAACCCTACCGTGCTGGACAGTTTTTGTCCAGTCTCCCAGCTCCCTTTTGGGGAAAGTTTTGCATAATGTTCACCTGTGAACAAATGGGAAGGGGTATTGGGCAAAGACTTTGGGGAATGGAGCACAATGAAGCTCCGGGTAAATTCTCAATCTCATCCTTGATGATTTATTATGTGGCAACATTGCAGTTTTTGGTCCCAACCGATTTCCTAATGCCTCTGTGCTAATCCTGGCTACTTCATTTCAGCTGGCAAAAAAATATGGCCCTGTCTCCAGTGTTTATGCTGGAGGAAAACCTGTAATCTTTATTCATGGATTTCCTTCAGCAAAAGAGGTCCTGGTGATAAAAGGCACAGAATTTGCTGGGAGGGCAGAATTTCCTATAACGGATGACATCACTAATAAAAAAGGTAACTGACTATAATTTCCAAGCCTTTTTTTTCTTTTCCAAATACCTGTTTGGTCTTGTTAAGAGCCCAAGTTAAGTTACCCATTCATTATCTAATCACCAATATTCCTTTTCCTCTGCATTCTGGAATGCTGACCAAAATCTTTTATTAATTGAGCATTAATGTATAACTTGAGTGATTCTCTGTTCATTTACTGATACTATCATTTTTGAAAATACACCTTTGTTTTTTAAATAAGTAAATAGCTGCCGATAAGCAAGACACAAGTGAATGACTGTTGAATGATTTCTTAGGTTTACTGACACAAAGTTATGGTGAAGTATGGAAGGAGCAAAGAAGGTTTTCACTGATGCTTCTCCGAAGCTTTGGAGTGGGCAAAAAATCAATGGAAGAAAAGATCTTGGAGGAGGCGACTTATTTGATTCGGGCATTCACTGAAAACATGAGTAAGCTCCCCTGGGACAGGATGGGATGGTTGGGGAATTGTCCCTTCAGTGTGGCTTCTTTTTCCATAGGACATAGTTGACCTCAAAGTTGACCAGTGAGAAGGTGCATTGATGCAAAGTGGGAGAAGCTCAGAATTCTGGTGGCATAAAATTCCAAACCCTGCTGACCAAAATAAGACCACATCCTTCATTTTGTCTCTTTGATTGTCTCTTTCTCTTTGAAGGCAGATGTCCTGTAACTTTCTTTGTTACTAGCTCTCAGTTGGAATTCTGAGAATCCTTTTGGATGTTGATAGAACTTTGGGGAGAAAGGGGGAGTTTCATCATACTTAAATTGGTGGGCCCAGGGAACAGAACTCTAGTTGCTCACCTCTTCTATTTTGGAATGCTCTTTGCCATCATTCAGTAGGCCTACCTCCCACCATGCTTGCTATTGCCCCTGGGATGTCCTGGTAGCCTTCTGCAACATGATGGTCTCCAAAAGGGTTGGATTAAAAGGCCACATTTGCCTTAGCAGAAATTTGTTCCATTGTGTTGAAAACGACTGTTCATTCACCGCTTCCTTCAAAATATGGAGCCTGTCCCCTAATTTTTGCAGCTGCCCCAAAACATGTATTAATGCCATTGATGTATTCTCTGCATCAGTAGTCCCCAGTCTTTTTAATTATACATTTTCCTGAACAAAACCCCTTCTTCCCTTTGTTTATACTGTGTGTCACTTTGTAACGTGACATCAATCTTTGGGATGGTCTTTGGGAGATGCAGAAGATATCTCAGCCCACAGAAGGAGGGAGGGTGTGGAGGGTTTCCGGTGAGGAGAAAATGGCGATGGGCTGAGTTTTAGTGGAGCTCTGCCAGCTAAAACTCTCAGCGTGGTGTTAAAAGTCGCTCCAGATAATTAAAAGGGGCGAAAAGCGACTTTGGGTGAAGAAGAAGCAAACGAAAGGCTAACGTGTCTTCCGGACAGCTGATTTATGAAGAGAGCGGTCCGCTCACGTTTTTAGTGAAGCAGGCAATCAGCTGGGAAGCGCTAGTATCAACCACCTCACCTCCTTAATGAATCATTCACAGAACTAAAGAGGAGAAGAGTCTAATCATAGCTATAGAGACACAGAGGGTCTTGGTGAGTTTCATTATTTTGAGACATTTGCTAGAATTACGAAGGGATTTAAAGGACTACTACAATAAACAGGGATTGGACTTATTTATTAATATAAAGGAGCCATTTGCTAGTGACTTGATTTGACTTTTTCCTTACATTGTGGAGGATATACAAAACATAAAAACTTGACTTAAATATTGTATGAACTTAAGGAAACATGAATACTAGAAAGCAAAATAGAAGAGGTTTGGGGTCAGGAGAAAACGACGGAATACGTGCTATGTTCAAAGAATTTTCTTTGAAGACTTTCCAGACAATTCTTCAAAATGTGAATCTAATGTTGGAAAAAAGTTTTGAGGACTTTGAAAAGAAACTGGAACAAAAATTAGAAAAGATGAATGAGAAAATGGAGGGAGAAATTTAAAAAGTGACTGAAAGGGTGGAAGAACTAGAAAGAGTAAGAGAAGATGAACTTGATAGAATAGCATTGTTAGAATTAAGAGATAAACAGTATAGCTTAAGATTTAGAGGCATGCCAGAGGGGAAGGAGGAAGAAATGGAGGAAACAATAATCTAAGCATTAGCAAACTTAATAAATTGGGAAGAGGATAGGATGGCAGGAGAGATAGAAAAGATGTTCCGGGTAAATTCAAAATATGCACATATCCATCAAAAACCTAGAGATGTTCTAAGTGAATTTTCCAGAAGAAAAACAAAAGATATGATCTTGCAGGCACATTTTGAAAATAGGATTAGAATTAAAGGGAAATATATAATCGTACTTAAGGAGATACCTATAAGAATATTGAGAAAAAGAAAAGACTATGCAGGTCTGACAGAGATACTGAAAAGAAATAATATTTCATTCCATTGGGAAAAATTAGAGGGGGTGAGTTTTACTTTTCAAGAAAGAAGGTGCAAATTAAATTCAATGCATAAAATAAAAGATTTCCTGGAAAGACACAGAAAGGAACTAGAACAAAATAAGACAAAAGAGAAAAAGATACAGAGAGAGGTGTCAGCTACGAATTCTAAGGAATACGAGGAGCTACTGGTGTGATGGTAATAAAATATACAACCTGGAATATAAATGGAGCTAATGCTCCACAAAAAAGGAATTTTTTTTTCATTATTTAAAAAAATTAAATCATGATGTTATTTGTTTGCAAGAAATGCATATTAAACACATATTTAAAAAAGAGAGGTAAAATATTTAGTGAACAAAAAGCTAGGAAAAGAATGTGTAACAGCTAATGAGAAGAAAATAAATGGAATTGTATTATATGTGAAACCTTATTTGAAGCCAAATTTATTATTTTTGGATGAACAAGGAAGATATATAGAGATTGACTTAGAAATACAAGGGATCAAAACGATTGTAGTAGGTGTATATGCCCCACATGAAAATAGAAATAATTTCTATGTGAAACTAATGGAGGAACTATCAAAGTATACAGACACAAGCTGGATATTGATGGGGGATTGGAAAGGGGTTACAATACCATTGTTAGATAGGAAATCAGAAAAACCAATTAAAAATAAACAAGGGAAACTCCCAAAATCATTTTTTGAATTAATGGAAAATTTAACATTGGTGGATGCCTGGAGACATAAAAATGGATTAGCAAAGGATTATACATTCTGTTCAGAAAGATTTAAATCTTTTTCAAGATTAGACATGATCTGGATTTCAAAGGATTTAGCAAATAAAATCTCTAAAGCTGAAATTTTACCAAAAACCTTTTCAGATCACAACCCAGTAAATATAATAATTAGGGAAAATTCCAGAAATATTAAATGGAGATTGAATGAAAATATCTTTAAAAAAGAGGAAGTAGTGGAAGAGTGTAAAAAGAAATTAAAGGAATTTTTTGAAATAAATTTGAATAATGAAGTGGACATTAGAACAGTTTGGGATGCCAGTAAGGCAGTAATGAGGGGACATTTTATATCTTTAAATCAAATGATTAAAAAACAATATCAACAAAAATTACAAACAATTATGAATCAGATTAAATTAAAGGAAAGAGAATTGCAGAAAAAACCCTCAGATGATAATTTATTATATCAAATTATTACAGCAACAAATTTCGCTGCTGACAACAAAGGAAACAGAAATGAAATTAAGATATGCAAAACAAAGACACTTTGAATTTGCTAATAAACCAGGAAAATGGCTGGCTTATAAAATAAGGAAAGATAGGGAGAAGAAAATGATTATTAAAATCAGGGAAAATAATGAAGACTTAGTTGATAATAAAAGAATCAAAAAAGCATTTTTTTTCACATTTATATGAAAAACAAGAAATTTCATTAGATAAAATTGAAGAATATTTAAATAAGCAAAATCTTCCCAAACTCTCACAAACTCAACAAGTAATAATTAACAGTCCAATATCAAATCAGGAAATAATAGAAGCTATAAAGAAACTCAAAATAGGAAAAACACCGGGACCTGATGGTATATCGGCAGGATACTACACACACTTTATAGAACAAATTATAAACCCATTTAGAGATTTATTGAATTTGATTATAGATGGATCAAAAATACCAGAGACATGGACTGAAGCTAATATAACACTTATACCAAAAGAAGGACAAGACCCAACTCTAACCAAAAATTATAGACCAGTATCACTGTGAACTTCAGCAAAGGATCGTTACCTTGTCGTGGTGCTGGAGCTTGAGCACCTCAATGATGCCATGAGCTAAACCGTGAAGGGCCACCCAAGACGGGAAGGTCATGACAGAGAGGTCAGACTAAATGCGATCCCTGGGGAAGGTAATGGCAACCCACCCCAGTATTCTTGCCGTGAAAACTAAATGGATCAGTACAACTAGAGATATGTCGGTATACCATCGGAAGATGAGACCCCCAGGTCGGAAGATGGTCAAAATGCTACTGGGGAGGAACAGAGGATGAGCTCAACTAGCCCCAGACGTGATGACGCAGCTAGCTCAAAGCCGAAAGGATGGCTAGCGGCCGACGGTGCTGGTGGTGAACGGCGAATCCGATGTTCTAAGGATCAACACGCCATTGGAACCTGGAATGTAAGATCTATGAGCCAGGGCAAATTGGATGTGGTTATTGGTGAGCTGTCAAGATTAAAGATAGACATTTTGGGAGACAGTGAACTGAAATGCACTAGAATGGGCCACTTCACATCAAATGACCACCAGATCTACTACTGTGGACAAGAGGACCACAGAAGAAATGGAGTAGCCTTCATAATTAATAGTAAAGTGGCTAAAGCAGTGCTTGGATACAATCCAAAAAACGATAGAATGATCTCAATTCAAATTCAGGGCAAGCCATCTAACATCACAGTGATCCAAATATACGCCCCAACCACAGATGCTGAAGAAGCTGAAGTAGAGCAGTTCTATGAGGATCTGCAGCACCTACTGGACAACACACCTAAAAGAGATGTTATTTTCATCACGGGAGACTGGAATGCTAAGGTGGGCAGTCAAATGACACCTGGAATTACAGGTAAGCATGGCCTGGGAGAACAAAACAAAGCAGGACATAGGCTGATAGAATTTTGCCAAGACAACTCACTCTGCATAACAAACACTCTCTTCCAACAACCTAAGAGATGGCTTTATACATGGACTTCACCAGATGGACAACACCGAAATCAGATTGACTACATCCTTTGCAGCCAAAGGTGGCACATCTATACAGTCGGTAAAAACAAGACCTGGAGCTGACTGTAGTTCAGATCTCGAACTTCTTCTTGCACAATTTAGGATCAGACTAAAGAGATTAGGGAAGACCCACAGATCAGCTAGATTTGAGCTCACTAATATTCCTAGGGAATATGCAGTGGAGGTGAAGAATAGATTTCAGGGACTGGACTTAGTAGATAGGGTCCCGGAAGAACTCTGGACAGAAGTCTGCAACATTGTTCAGGAGGCGGCAACAAAATACATCCCAAAGAAAGAGAAAACCAAGAAGGCAAAATGGCTGTCTGCTGAGACACTAGAAGTAGCCCAAGAAAGAAGGAAAGCAAAAGGCAACAGTGATAGGGGGAGATATGCCCAATTAAATGCAAAATTCCAGAGGTTAGCCAGAAGAGATAAGGAATTATTTTTAAACAAGCAATGCGCGGAAGTGGAAGAAGACAATAGAATAGGAAGGACAAGAGACCTCTTCCAGAAAATTAGAAACATCGGAGGTAAATTCCAGGCAAAAATGGGTACGATCAAAAACAAAGATGGCAAGGACCTAACAGAAGAAGAAGAGATCAAGAAAAGGTGGCAAGAATATACAGAAGACCTGTATAGGAAGGATAGCAATATCGGGGATAGCTTTGACGGTGTGGTCAGTGAGCTAAAGCCAGACATCCTGAAGAGTGAGGTTGAATGGGCCTTAAGAAGCATTGCTAATAACAAGGCAGCAGGAGACGACGGCATCCCAGCTGAACGGTTCAAAATCTTGCAAGATGATGCTGTCAAGGTAATGCATGCTATATGCCAGCAAATTTGGAAAACACAAGAATGGCCATCAGACTGGAAAAAATCAACTTATATCCCCATACCAAAAAAGGGAAACACTAAAGAATGTTCAAACTATCGAACAGTGGCACTCCTTTCACATGCCAGTAAGGTAATGCTCAAGATCCTGCAAGGTAGACTTCAGCAATTCATGGAGTGAGAATTGCCAGATGTACAAGCTGGGTTTAGAAAAGGCAGAGGAACTAGGGACCAAATTGCCAATATCTGCTGGATAATGGAAAAAGCCAGGGAGTTTCAGAAAAACATCTATTTCTGTTTTATTGACTATTCGAAAGCCTTTGACTGTGTGGACCATAACAAATTGTGGCAAGTTCTTAGTGGTATGGGGATACCAAGTCATCTTGTCTGCCTCCTGAAGAATCTGTATAACGACCAAGTAGCAACAGTAAGAACAGACCACGGAACAACGGACTGGTTTAAGATTGGGAAAGGAGTACGGCAGGGCTGTATCCTCTCACCCTACCTATTCAACTTGTACGCAGAACACATCATGCAACATGCTGGGCTTGAGGAATCCAAGGCTGGAGTTAAAATTGCTGGAGGAAACATTAACAATCTCGGATATGCAGATGATACCACTTTGATGGCTGAAAGCGAAGAGGAACTGAGGAGCCTTATGAGGAAGGTGAAAGAAGAAAGCGCAAAAGCTGGCTTGCAGCTAAACCTCAAAAAAACCAAGGTTATGGCAACCAGCTTGATTGATAACTGGCAAATAGAGGGAGAAAATGTAGAAGCAGTGAAAGACTTTGTATTTCTAGGTGCGAAGATTACTGCAGATGCTGACTGCAGTCAGGAAATCAGAAGACGCTTAATCCTTGGGAGAAGAGCAATGACAAATCTCGATAAAATAGTTAAGAGCAGAGACATCACACTAACAACAAAGGTCCACATATTTAAAGCAATGGTGTTCCCCGTAGTAACATATGGCTGCGAGAGCTGGACCATAAGGAAGGCTGAGAGAAGGAAGATCGATGCTTTTGAACTGTGGTGTTGGAGGAAAATTCTGAGAGTGCCTTGGACTGCAAGAAGATCAAACCAGTCCATCCTCCAGGAAATAAAGCCAGACTGCTCACTTGAGGGAATGATATTAAAGGCAAAACTGAAATACTTTGGCCACATAATGAGAAGACAGGACACCCTGGAGAAGATGCTGATGCTAGGGAGAGTGGAGGGCAAAAGGAAGAGGGGCCGACCAAGGGCAAGGTGGATGGATGATATTCTAGAGGTGACGGACTCGTCCCTGCGGGAGCTGTGGGTGTTGACGACCGACAGGAAGCTCTGGCGTGGGCTGGTCCATGAAATCACAGAGAGTCAGAAGCGACTGAACTAATAAACAACAACATCATTGTTAAATAATGACTACAAAATTTTGACTTCAATATTAGCAGAAAGATTAAAAACAACCCTACAAGAAATTACTGATCAAGATCAAAGTGGATTTTGCCAAAAAGACAATTGAAAGATAATATATGAACCGTGATCGACATTTTGGAATATGCACAACATCGTAACGAATGCCAAATAGCTTTAATATTTTTAGATGCTGAAAAAGCATTTGACAATTTGAATTGGTCTTTTATGATTAAAGTTTTAGAGAAAATGGAATTTGGGAAATCATTTGTGAAAGGGATTGAAGCAATATACTCAACACAAAGAGCTAAGATTATAGTGAATGACGAATTGACAGATAATTGCAAAATAGAAAAAGGAACGGGACAGGGATGCCCCCTATCACCTCTCTTATTTATTCTAGTCCTAGAAGTCCTGAACAGAGATATAAGAGGGGATGGTCAAATAAAAGGAGTAAAAATTAAAAAACAATTTTATAAATTAAAAGCATTTGCAGATGACCTAATATTTATATTACAAAATCCCCTAGATTCTATAGAACATTTGTTGAAGAAATTAAAGGAATTTGGAGAAGCGGCAGGATTCAAGGTAAATAAATAAAAAACAAAAATGAGTAAAAACATGACTCAAAAACAACAAGAAAATTTAATAACTAAATCAGGTTTTACAATAGAAAAAAAGATTAGATACTTAGGAGTAATATTATCAACAAATAATAATATATTTTATTTTCCAAGAGCATGTGCAGAGTCTGCTGGTTGGAGGTGGCCACGCTCGCATTTCCCCCACAAGCCCCTTGTATAGGAGGGCTTGGCTGTTGTTCTGTGGAAGTGTTCCTGCCCTCTAGGAACTTCTGAGAAAAGGGGGGTGGCTGACCACAGAGCGCCCCCTCTCTGAAATCCGGATTTTACTGGATTTCAGAGAGGGGGTGCTCTGTAGTCAGCCCGCCTGCTGTTTGTGGTTCCCTTTCTGATAGTCCACGTTCCCTGCTTTGCTGCGGCTTTGTCTGCTAGCCTGGACTGTCCACCTTGGAAGGGATCTTTGTCATTTGATTATGGAGATCTGTTTGGCTGTTCACCTGAATGGCTCTGCTCAATGCTGTGAATGAGCAGCCCTTTGTGTTCCAAGTCTTCTGATCAAAGCTGAAGGTAATCCTTGCCTAAACAGTTGAGCTTCCTTTTCCATTTTAATCTCTGGCATCCCTTTTCACGTTGAACCGGTTCTGTTTTGTAGCTTTCAACCTTGTACCTTGCCCAAGGGGAAGGCAATATTGCAGGAAGCAGTCTTTTGAAAATGGTCTGGTAGAGAAGGGGGAGGGATTGCCTCGAACCCTTCCAGCATTTCTTTGGGTTTCTTCTTTCAACTTTGTAATGTGACATCGATCTTTGTAATGGTCTTTGGGAGATGCAGAAGATATCTCAGCCCACAGAAGGAGGGAGGATGTGGGAAGCATTTCAGAAGGGACCCTCCCTAGTTTTTGGGAAAAGAAAAGGAGAGGAGGGGAGAAATACTTTCAGTCTTGCAAGATTCTGTTAACATAGCCTTACAATAAAGACAGAGTTGTCCTCCTGGTTGTGTTGCTCTTTTGCCACAAAGTTCATTGTGAGTTGACCAGAGAACTGGAATCTATAGTGGACTTATTTTGCATTCCTCCCATGATGCCTCTGCAACCAGTAAAGCTGCTTAGGGGGTAGCATATTATCACTCCCCTAAAGGAAGATGCAGGAGCACGGACCTGTAGAAACCTATTTTTGTTTGTTTGTTTGTTTTATTTCACAGGTGTGCCTTTTGATCCCCATGAGTTTGTGAACTTGGCGATCACCAACATAATTTGTACCATAACACTTGGGAAGCGCTTTGAATACGACAACAGCTTCCTCAAAATCCTGCTGGATGAGCTACGTCAGACTTCCGAAATAACAATGGGACCCTGGGCCTTGGTATCCTTAACAAGAATCCATAAGAATGCTCAGAATTAATGCACAGCTAGTGGGAATGTGAATTTCCATGTCTCACAGATTTCGGAAACTTGTTGATTTTCCCTGCGGTTAGAACAGCATCTCATCAGGGTGTCAGGAAAAGTGGGTGAAGACTCTTGTGAGTGATTTGATCCAAACTGCAGTTATCCAAATGTAATTAGGGCAAATTTCTATATGGAAATTTTAATTTATTTGGACATCTGACTCGCTATCAAATTGTGAATAAGAGATATTTACAACAAATCCTTTACAATACAAGGGACTTTTTCTTCTGCTCAGTATATCCTACAAAGAAGGTCAAGAACACTGGTTCTCTTGAGACTCTTGACCATCATGTCAAATTAATCCATGTTGGCTTTTCTCCTGTTTGCTGGCAGCTTTACAATGCCGTGCCCTTCGTGAGAGGGCTTCCCCTGCCCCACCAGAGAATACTAGCAACTGCAAAGAAATTATATGCTTTCCTTGGAAAGGAGTTGGAAGAGCACAAGGCAACCCTTGTTCCTGGAGAACCTCGGGATTTCACTGACGCGTATTTGGACGAAATGCAGAAGGTAGATTTCTCAGTCTCTTGATGTTGACCTTGTGATGTTTTCTTTTCCTCTCGTCTTCAATCTGTCTTTCTGACATTGCACCTCATGAAAGGACAACAGAAACATTGATGCAGTGACTTTGCTAGATGTTGTGCCAAGCCCACTTTTTTCCTGGGGGACAGGTGGTGTGAACGCAGCTATGTGCCTTTGTTTTGTGTGTTGTGCAGAGCCAGCCAGCTAGCACAGATCTTTCCATCCGGCTGCAGCAGAGGGAGGACAGGGAAGGAAGACCCCTTTGCCAGCTCTGGGGGACCCTCATCCTCTTCCTGAACTGTTTCTGTTATTATGGGTTGTCACTGGAAGAACCTGCCTGTGTCTCCTCCCCTTGTAGCCATATTTTTCAGAACGAAATCCTATTTTTAAATTGACGTTACCCACTCTATTAAAAAAGAATAGGGAAGAGTGGGAGAAGATCCTTTTTCCATTTGATTTTAACCACATTCTTTGTTTTAACTAATGAAAGGCAGAGCGGAAGGGTTCAAGTTTTGAAGAAAACCAACTACAAGTCTTAATGGCTGATCTATTTCTGGCTGGAACAGAGACCACGTCAGGGACACTTCAGTGGGGACTGCTCTATTTGATGGCCTTCCCAGAGATCCAAGGTACAGAATTATGAAACAGTGCTCTTGACCAGAAATAGCAATACCTTTACTTGTGATACAAAATGAGGCAGGGTCCTGAATTGGGGGGTCAGTATCCTGGCTGGGAATTCAGTGAGCTGCAGTCTCATCACTTCTGGTGGGCACCTGGTTGGGAAGTATACCAAACACGTCTACGTAGAGTCAGTGAAATGTTTTCCAGAAGGTAACTGAGCTATTTGCTCCTCAGAGAAATGCCAGAAGGAAATAGACACCGTTCTGGGAAACAACGCAAGCCTGAAGTATGAAGATCGATTCAAGTTGCCCTACACAAACGCCGTCATTCACGAAATCCAACGCATTTCAAATGTTGTTCCTCTTGGAATACCCCATGCACCCATTAAAGATGTACAGCTTTTTGGATACAAAATTCCCAAGGTAAAAGCAGAAACTTTAATTGTTTCCCATGAAGTGAAGTGTTGGTGAATCTGTGTCTGTCTGACCTGAGGTGTGTGTTTGCATATCATCGCAAGAGAAAGCTAGAAGCTGAAGTCAATCCTGATCCTTCACATGGAGGGAAGACAAAGCACAGTGAAAGGATAAGTTGACTTGCTTTTGAACCTCTTCTTATGAAAGTGCAATAGGCTTATTGACCAATATTTCTGTGGGGTGCTTTGGTAAATTGGCATAGTTCCTTGGGGTTCCCTAAAGTCCTGGCAGCAAAGGTGGCTTCTTAAATCAGAGCAATTCTTACTTATGAACCGTGAGTGATAGCTCACGGTGCAGGATTTGCCACATCTCCTGCCTTGGTCCCTGCCCCCCTTTTCCCTAATACCGAGTTCAGCTCTGTTTGATGCGTAAGTCCTCCCTGTCCCTTCTCTCCCTCATTCCTCAACCACATCTCAGCGGGGTCTGTCTGAAGGCTCCGCCAGTCGCATTCTGAGCCACGTCTGACAACGAGGGCTTTCTTCCACATGACCTACTTGTCTTGGTTTGTGCAGGGCACGGCGGTTTTTGTCAACATCCATTCTGTCCTTTGTGATGAATCTCAGTGGAAGTTCCCAAATGAGTTCAACCCCTCCAACTTCCTGAATGACAAGGGAGGGTTTGTGAAGCCAGAAGCCTTTTTGCCATTTTCAGCAGGTGAATTTATTCTCTCTTTTACTTTTTTGCGGCTGTGTTTATACAACACACTAAATCACAAATGAACCAATTTTATTTGCAGTGTATGTGGATCCTGTGCTTGCTTGCTTGCTTATTTATTTATTTCAATTTATATGGCTAGCCCTCTCAAATTCAGGACTCTGGGAGGTAAACAATATGTAAAAACAGCATAAAACGTAAAAAACAGAAAATGACAGCAGAGAAATACCCCCATAGCTCTACCCCCAGATCTGTGTATGCTGCGGTATCCATGCTCAAAAGATGTTTATTGACCCTGTCCAACTCAGTGAAAACCCTTTTTTAAACTGAAGATGTTCAAGTCTAATCAGATCACCTAATATCCTAGGATTTCTACATTCTTGCAAGAGAGTTTGCTAAAACCGCACCAACTTGGGCAATCTGGGGAGGTTTGGGATCACTTGGCAGAGAACCAAACAGGCCCAGGAGTTGAAAAAGGTTGGCGCCCTCACCTGGCTGAATGGCCGCCTCTGTCTCCTCTGCTTTGACGTTTCAGGGCCCAGAGTCTGCTTAGGGGAGAACCTGGCCCGGATGGAGCTCTTCCTCTTCTTCACCATCATTCTAAGCAACTTCCAGCTATCGTGGCCAGATAAATCCCAAGCACCAGATTTTACACCACAACTTGCAGTCACACAATGCCCCTCCCCCTTCAAGATGTCCCTGAAATGTCGTCAGGTCTAAGTGAGGATCAGCACGATTCAGAACAACCTCATTCTCTCCAACCGTCTATGCAGCAGCCACCTCTACTTCCAGCTCAGCACTTAAGAACTTTTTACATATTGCAAATAATATGCTATCTTATGCCAAATTATTTGGATGTATAAAAAAGAGCTGTATCAGATGATCTCCAAAATATACAACTGGCCAAATTTATCTCCAACGTTACAAGCTGTGTTTTGAAGAAATAAAGTTGATACTGTAAGTGATATACTGTATATTTTATCCTGAGTCTAGAAATCATTTTTTTCTGAATTGCTCAAGTCCTTTTGAGGGATAAACCCTCAGATTTGTAATCCAATTTAATTTGACAAAGTTTTTCCTGATAAAAAAATACATGATAATTTACAGTGGTGGGTTGACCACATCTACCCCCAACCTTCTTTGTCCAACCCAGAATTCAGGTTTACCCTTTCCATGATTCCTCTCTAATTTTTTTCACCCTCAGCAATCTGTTCTTGAACCAAATCTCAAAAGAGCCTATCTCAGTGCTAAATTGAACCAATTCAAGGTCACTCCCATCACTGTTTTATTCCACGTGTCTTAGTGGTTTTGACTGTGGTTCTTATGAATATCCATTCCATTCATTGTGATGAATTTCAGTGGAAGTTCCCAAATGAGTTGAACCCTTCCAACTTCCTGATGAAAAGGGAGACTTTGTGAAGCTGGAAGCTTTTTTGCCATTTTCAGAAGATAAATTATTTTTGTAAATGTGTGTTTTAGTGGCAATGTTTGAACGCACGGTGAACCACAATGTAGCCAATCATAATTACCTTGAGAGTTACATGGAGTCATCTCCTGTATTTGACTTATAATTCAGTGTATCGTGTCAAAACTGGGATGAGAAAACTATGATTAAACATTGATAAGCATGTCATTTTTGGAAGATCTTCACTGGTACCTCTTAATTCATTGTGCTAGGTTGTCAGTGTGAATGTATCCTTGGAATCCATAGGAAAAGACTAAGGTTACTTTTTGAGGATAAGCCAGTAATCTCACTTAAATAACTCTTCAGTAGAAGGTAAAATGATTCCCCATGCATGTCACAAATGATCAGGCTCAAATTATCCAAATTTGGACATGATATGCAAAGACATACTGTGGCTCTCTGGAGAAGGCTCTAAAGCTAGGAAAGGTAGAAGGAAAGAGAAGAAGATGATGCCCAGGGTGGACTCAGGAACAGTGGTGATGGGGACTTGGAAGGACAGGTTAGAGATAGATTGCCATGGAGAAAATCTATCTATGTGGTCGCTAAGTGTCAACAATGGGATGACAGATAATAAATCAATGCATGCCACTAACTAAGGTCTGTAGCTAATCATGTTGGATAAACAGAGGTTATGAATCAGCATTGATAGCGTTCACACGGTTGCATGGAGTATCTCTGCTGGTTGAGAGGTAATGTATATCCACATTATTTTAAACTAGAGAGAGTAATGCTTCAAATGAACATTTTGATATACAAAAACCATTGTAGTCATGATGATTTCTTTGAGGTCACGGGTAACCATAAGCAAAACACCCTTCTGTGGTGCATGTAGATTTTAGTAGGAAGAACTTCCAATGCTGTAGCTGAACTTTGGGAACAGTCAGTCTCTAAATGATAATCCAGGGAATGCCAGATGTGGCCATACCAAACAGCCTGGGAATAGACTAGACTAGACTAGAATACTTGATTGGCCAAGGATGATTAGACATACAAGGAATTTGACTTCGGTGCAGGAGCTCTCAATGTATTTACATAACATCAAAAATAAACAATAGTAAAGTAATAATGTTATTTACTGAAACTATACAATCAAGAAAGAAAAAAAATTGAAGGAAATAATACTACGGCTACTAACTAACACACACTCATATTTAAAGGGAGAATTAAGGGACGGTATACTGCATCTGTTGTCTAACATACGTTCACATTTAACAGAGCATTACCGGTCACATCTTAGCAGTCATGTCTTACCATACATTGTCAATCATTATATCAGGCTACATTGATTAGGAGTTCCACAGAGCAATGGCACAAGGAAAACACTGTTTCGATGTCTAGGTGTTTTGACATATGGTACTCTGTAGCGCCGTCCTGATGGTAGAAGTTGAAACAGGACGCGAAGGGCTGTTGCTGTTGCTTCCGTTCAGCTTTCCCCAAAAATATTTTAATGCATTTTATAGTTCAGGAACAGCCAATGAGGCATATGTAGGCCACTTGATGCTCATTTTAGTATTTTTACTTTTAAACTATATCAGGTGGTTTATTCTGAAATAATCTCTGATAATCCTACATTTCAGTCATTTTCAACAAAATGACCGGCTCAGAATTTTTTCCACTCGTGTAAACAATGTGGTTTGAAGCATGGAGTAGTGGAGTAAGAGGAAGGAAGAGGACATTTAAACCTGGTTCCACATTTGAAGAAATAATCGGGATTATCTAAAGCCCTCTTGCCAAGACCATAAGTAGGGATGCAAGAGTGTACATGCCTTTATAATTATATCTGCAGACTGCTCCAAATTAAATTCAATCGGTTTTTAGAAAATTACAATATTCCAAGTCACATGATATCACCAAGTATGCTCAGATTTTCTTGCAAGAGATCTCTCAGTGAGAATGTGTGAAAGCTCACTGTGAATTTGCTGTAATCTCACAAACAGTGAAAATCTTGTGCAATTTGGGATAATGTTGTGATGGGCCAGAGAGCTCCCGCAGTTGAAAAAGGTTGTCAGCCCTGAGCTAGCTAGATAACTACTACCTTCCTCCTTCTCTCTGAATTTGCAGGACCAAGGGTCTGCTTAGGAGAAAATCTGACTCTGATGGAGCTATTTTATTATTATTATTATCATCCCATCTTTATTATTTTTATAAGTAACTCAAGGCAGCGGACATACCTAATACTCCTTCCTCCTCCTATTTTCCCCACAACCACAACCCCGTGAAATGAGTTGGGCTCAGAGGGAGTGACTGACCCAAAGTCACCCAGCCAGCTATTCCTCTTCTTAACCAACGTTCTGAAAACCTGTAGCTATTGTGGCCAGATAGATCACAAACTCCAGATCTTTCACTCAGCTTTGGCATCACACACCCCTCGTCTTGCTTTAAGGCAGTGTTTCTCAACCTTAGCAACTTTATGATGTGTGGACTTCAACTCCCAGAATTCATCTTAAAGTTGCCAAGGTTGAGGAACACTGCTTTAAGGTGTTGCTGAAATACTGCCAGCAAAATGAATAGATCCAAGTTGGGATCTGCATCATTCAGGACCTTACTCACTCCCAACAGTCAACATGAATTGGCCATCTCTTCTTCAAATTCACACCACTGAACAGAAATAGGATTACCAGACAGACAGCAAAAGGAGGACATGCCCTCCTTTTTGTCCTCATATCCTCTGTCCAGCAGGCATAGCCTGATGTCAGCCTTACCAGGTAGACCAGACAGGAAACACAATCAGATGAGCTAATTCTACTTTTCTGTAAGGCTGCATTAACAGAATCTTGCAAGTCTGAAAGTACAATTCTCCCACTGTCACCTTTACAGCCCAAGAAATTAGGGAGGGTCCCTTCTGAGCCTCTTTCTCTGCCCATTATGCAGCTGCGGGCTATGCTGTCTCTTATCTGACCATTCCCTAGGCAGCAGCTCTTCTCCCATTCTCCTAAGGTCAATCCCACATACCATTACACCTTAAAATCAAATATCCTCTGGCTTTTTGAGTATGTACAAGCTATCTCTTCCTGAGCAGCTTTTCTCCGAGGCGCAGCGCTTCCCTAAAAAATGCTAAGGGCAGGTTAACGAGCTCTGTTCTGTAATCTTAATTAGTTGATTAGTACCCTCCAGCCCTCTGCTGCCTGAAACTGACAAGACCTTAATCAGTTACAGCCCCAAGCTTGCTAGGCAACCAGCCACTAGCACATTCCTCTCAATGTGTGTTCCCCATTGTGTGCCTGTTAGCTCACTTGTAATCCTTCCCTTCCCAATGAATATAAATACAAATATTAATTTCCTTCTTGCTAATCATCACAGCCCCAGGCTGAGCATTCCAAAGGGAGGGAGAGCAAGGGAAAGGGATGTAAGCTTTGCCCTGCAAACCCAGCTTGTCCTAACTACCAGGAAACACACTGAGACAATGACTTGGTCTCTAATATTTATTACTTGTACTTAACAAGAATCCTAACAAACTGAGGAAGCGTGGGAAAAACCCAGCCATATAAACCCCAAAGGTTAAGGCGGTCCCGATCTGTGTCTCTTTGAATGGCTGAACAGTTCCTCAGTGCTACGCATGCGCTTGACATCTGGGTGGGAGCCCCCTGCTGGCCATCCTTACTCATGACACAGCTTCCTCATGGGTTGAATTCTGGAGACCATCCTTGCAATTTGGGTTCAGCCAGCAGATAAGGAGGGGCCCCCTGGCGCTGTGGGTATATTTGTGGGAAGTTTGTTTTTAATAAACTTTCTTTAAAAGTTTGTTGCTGTCCTGGGGTCTCGTTCTTTGGTATCTCCTGCAAATCCTAAATTAAGGGTCGATGCACAAATTAGTGGCAATACTTGGGGTTTTTTGCAGGGGGGGCTGTTTTCACAATAGTAGTCATTCAAGCTTTTCTGTATTGTGACCTTCTCAATTGTCTGCTTTTTTCTTTCCCTCGTTCATCAACAGACTCGACAACGTAGATTTGCCAATTTATTTCCTGATTCCATCAGCCGGCTTTAATCCAGCCTCTTCAAATCTATGATCAGTGGAGTCTGTAGATCACATGACTGATCATAGATTTCTATGGTGAAATTTGAAAAGCGTGTCATCCATGATTCTATATTATCGCTAGCATATGTGCTTGTAAATAGAGATATATTGGAAAAATACTGTGATTGAAAAACCAGGCTTTCTGATTCTGGAAAAAGTAATTTCATATACACGTAGGCCTAAGTACTTTTGTGTGTGTGTGTGCAATTTTTTGCTGTAATTTTTGTCGCAAAAATTAAACAGTGTGTCCTCCTTTCCCCCATTTGTCCTCCTCTCCAATTGTCCATGTCCTCCCTTGCTTGTTTGGCTATCTGGTAACCATAAACAAAAGAGACTGTGAACATACTTAAAAACTCCAAATAAAACTCTAAATAAAATGCTATCATTTGCCAAATAATTTTGGATATTTATGGAAAAGAGTGATCTATGAGCTTAAGCCCAAAGACCTGTAAGATGACAGAATATGCAACTGGCAAAATGTATCTCCGATGTTATAAGTAGCAATTTAATATAAATAAAATTCTTCCGTAGATGGCCTATGTTTTTGTCCCTGGGACAGAAAACAGCTCTTTCTGAACTGTTCAATTTTTTTCTTTTTAGATGACCTCTGAAAACAAGCCTAAGATTTTAGCATATTGAGCTGTTGCACATCATAAACAGAGAAAATATTTATTGATTTATTTAGATATATAAGGCTGCACACCACACCAATGCGCATTTAATGGGCATACAGCATTAAATAAAATGCTTTGGTTTAAGCATTGGGCTGCAGGCTACCTCAGGGAAGTATGGAATTACTGTCTATCTTTAATCCATTCTTTTACAGCCTACAGCTATGGGAAATGAACTGGTTTTAGGATGGTGGGAAAACACTGGTTCATATTAGAAAATGAAGTTAGGGCACAACCAGAATGCCAGGTGTTATGGTATGTGGGAATGATCTTGACAGACAGGATGAAGAGCTTCAGACTAGGCAACAGTCAGATAAGAGGTGGCTGTGCCTATAGAAGCAATGGGAGTGGGCAAACTTCTCAGAAGGGACCCTCCCTAGTTTCTTGGACTGTTAAGATGGGGGGTGGGGTGGAGAATGATGTACGTTCAGGCTTGCAAGATTCTGTTCCAATAAAGATAGAGCTAGTATTCCTGGGTGTGCTTCCTATCTGGACTACCTCGCAAAGCTGACACCACTTGAAGGAGCTTCCCACCACACGTTGCGTCAGCAAAACATCTAAAAAAAGAGTACCTAGGGACAGACTGCCTCCAGAGGACTAATCCAGAGAGAAACAATACTCAGGTTACTGGAACGGAGCTAGACCTGAATGTGCAGACTCCTCATAAAATTGGTTGAACCCATTGCTAAGCTCTACTCTGCCACCATAATGAGGCTGGTGACTATTCTTAATCTTCAGAGATGTGACTGGCAGATTTGCCAGGTTCATCTCCCCTCCCACCCCATCTTGTCTGTCTGCGGGCAGGAAAACAACCATTAATTGCTATTCCTAATCTAGGTTGGAGCAGAGTAGAGTGAATGTAGGCAGGTGTCATTTGCCACTTGGCCATGTTGTCCAGCTAACATGCCTGGGACTTCCAAGGTAGCACTGGGGTAGTGGTGGAAACTCTTGTTAGATGCAGTGCCTTTTTCTCTTCCGTGAAGGTGAAGTCAGCACTCCAGGCTATATGTGGCCATTTATCTTTCATTCCAAGAGCAGGTGAACGAAAGGTCACCAAACAGTGAAATCATGGTGGACTTTGGTTGAAGCAAACAACGTAGGCGTGTGAGAAAAACATTCTCTCCACCTGCAAGATGGGCTACTTCAACTGGGGAAGGAAGTTGTTTAAAATGAATGTTGAGGTTGCCGTTTGAACATTAACTTCTTCCAACTGTTTATCTTAATTACTGAAATACTGAAACTAACTCTGAAGTATTTCGTTATGGGAATTCCCGGGGTGTAGTCATATTAATCTCTTGCAGCAAAAGCAACAGAGCTGGGGCGGGGCATCAAAAAAGTCAAGAAGGCAGCTGTGTCCCTGCACTCCAAGCTGCACCCCTTTTAAACATGGGTCCCAGGTCCCAGTCACCATCTTGACTTTTTTGACAGCCCTGCCACAGTGCCTTATGGCATCTTAAGGTCTAATAATTTATTATAACATCAGCCATGGGTGGGAAATCTGAAACCTTCTAGTGTCTCTCAACCTTGGCAACTTAAAGATGTGTGGACTTCAACTCCCAGAATTCCCCAGCCAGCATGGCTGGGGAATTCTGGGAGTTGAAGTCCACACATCTTCAAGCCACCATGGTTGAGAAATGCTAATCTAGATACTGCTGAATTACAGTGTCCAGCTGTCCCAACCCAACATTTGGGTGGCTATAGTTTTTATTCATTTATTCATTATTTCAACGGATATTCCTATCTCAAATCCATGACTCTGGGCGTCTAACAACGATTAAAAATTATGTGAAGAACAAGAAACAATACAAAAACCATCCAAGTAGAGTCAGCACCCTTATCTGTTCCTGAGAGTGACCAAATGGAAACATATATTTGCTTTCAGAGAATTAGAGCAATGGGGTTAAAACCTTCCACCTTGAATACCGCATTCCCTTACTGTTATTTTGGGGAAAAAAAGCCTAAAAATCATACTCAGATGGCATCCCCTCACCTTGCATTTAACATGTGGGATGATAGGCCTCTTATAGAGGCCATGATGATGTCATGTAACTTGTGACACCAGCTGGCATGTTATGGAATTGATTACGCAACTCCTGTCATTACTGTGGTGAAATCATGCCTAATGTGACATTGTTTGCTCCACTTTATCCTCTCCCTGGGCTCACCCATGCATTTATTCATTTATTTGTCCAATTAATATGGCCGCCCATCTCCCTCAAAGTGATTCTGGATGGTGCACAATAAAACCAACAATTAAAACATTCTACAGAATCAGTTAAAAACAATAGACATAAATAAAACAAAATCATGAGAGGGAATGCATCACAATAATACATACGATGGAGCCAGTGTGTGGGATCCCTAATACCAGGGGAGCCCCAGGCTTGTTCAAAAAAACCACATTTTGAAGGCTTTCCGGTAGGTGACAAGGGTTGGGGCTAAGCATGTGGAGGATGCTGGGTCTTGTGTTTTCAGCGTTCTTGTTGCAGCCACAGCATGACATTTTCTGACCACTTTAACTGCAGGGCCATTAATATACCAATGACACCCAGCTCTCTGTGCCATTTGTGGGTGTTGCAGGTTGAACCCAGACCAAAATGAATGAGTTGACTGCCCAACGTCTGAGTGATTTGGAAACCGTTGGGTCCATCTATGTCAGCCTAACCTCAATCAGGTTCTGGACTACAAAGCCCATCTTCTCAAGTCTGCCTAGCTGTGGCTGACTGGGGAAAATGGGAATTCTGATCCTACCATCTAGGGGGCACCCTGTTAGAAAAGACTACATCTAGTAGTTCATAGGCTTTAATTATTTTTATTTTTTTACCCAGGCTCAGATGCTAAGAAGATCCAGTATTCATATTTGGGTATTCAAAATAGCACAAAAGAGTGTAGAACCTCCCTCTCTCATTCTCTCTCTCTCTCTATTTCTCTCTCTAAATTAATTTTTGGTGCCTTTGAGTCAGTGTTGACTCCTTGCGACTGCCTTGACTAATCCCTGCAGTTTTCTTGGCAAGGTTTTTTGGGAGAGTTTTGCCACTGCCTCCTTCCTAGGACTGAGAGAGAATGACTGGCCCAAGGTCACCCAGCTGGCTTTCATGCCTAAGGCGGGACTAGAACTCTCCTACCACACCTGATTGGCTCTTGGGCTGAGAGGGAGGGACTGGCCCAAGGGCACCCAGCTGGCTTTCGTGCCCAAGGCGGGACTAGAACACACAATCTCCTGGTTTCTAGCCTGGTGATCTTTAACCACTACACCATACTGGCTCTATAGTCATATACAGTATTAGTTATTATAAATAATGTATTGGTGAAGGTATTGGTGGAGGAGATCCATGTTCAAGTCCCCCCTTAGCCACAAAATTCATGGGGTGATTTCCCAAACTACCACACAGGGTTGTTGGATTTGAACAGGGGAGAGCCAGGTTCTAGTCCCCCTCAGCCACAGATATTCTGTTTTGGGGGGCAGTCTCTCTCTCCCTCAGACCAAGAGCCATTGTGGATCAGTGGTGAAGGTATCATGGTGAGGAAAAGGAGGAGAAAATGCTATGTATGCCAACTGGAGCATAAATTAATATAATTACATTATATTTTGTGCAGTAATTAAAAATTTGCTGGAGTGGGAGTGGGGAGACCTATGTTCCAGTGCTCCCTAGGCACAAAAGCCAGTTGGGTGACCTTGGGCCAGTCAATCTTTCTCTGCCCAAAACCAGTGACAAACCATCTGAAAAACAAATCCAGCAAGGATTACTTAACAGAGGCTGGAAGACACCATGGCTGATGTAGCGTCTACAGACTGCTGAAAGAATAAAATCTGACCTCAAAAACGAGGGCAGGACATTAAGAAAAATGACAGAATTTGAAATGCTTGTACAAAATCAAGACCATCTGTTAGACCAGGGTTTCTCAACCAGAGTTCCACGAGAGGTCACAAGGGGTTCCCTGGGAGATCACGATTCATTTAAAAAACTGAAGGGCCACAAATCACGGCTTAGGACTGGAGTCCTTTAAACCTGGTATGGGTCCCAATAAACACACCAAGTGAGAAATAGGATAACCCTTTTATTTGAGCGCTCAAGTAACAAGGGGCTCTCTCCTCTGAAAAGGAGAGCCCTTTGTGTTAGTAGACAGCATCTTTTATACCATTATCCATAGGATACAGTTACAAGCATAAAATGATTATTGGGCAATTTCTGTCACAGGGTACATAGGCATGCATACATTTGTGTTATCTATGTTAACTATACACTACATCTACACCCATCACCATTTAGGGATTTCTCCCCTCCTTCAGGTGTAAAATTCCACGTTGGCCCCTCCTTTGGGAGTGGAATGATCTAATTGTGGGAGGAGAATTTAACATTACAATTACCTGTCCGGTTACTTTCGGACAAGATATCCCCCAGGTGCGCATGCTTGCATTCTTGTATTATCTTCTGCTGGTTCTGGTTTGTATTTCCTTCCCTTATCTTCCATTCGTGCCATCTCCCAACTTGTATCTATCATGTACTTGTCAGCCTCCCTCATATTTCATTCTTAGGCATCCTTATCCCCCAGGAGAGCCTTGAAGCTCTTGAGACAAGGAAGCTATTATTTTCCTTGACAATTACAGCTTACACAGTTAGCTGAACACATACATTCCTTATAAGAAGGATGCTGGTAAAATTCTGTCTCCACAAATTTATTTCAAATTCAGGCAACTTCACATTAAAGAGGTAAGTTTCATTCTTTATTTTTAGTTTAAGAACATGGTGAATGCGTATAGACAGGTCTACCTATGAAGCAAATATAATGATTTTGTAACTTCTGCCCAAATGTGCAGGGGTTCCCCGAGGCCTGAAAAATATTTCAAAGGTTCCTCCAGGATCAAAAGGTTGAGAAAGTCTGTAGTAGACCATATATATATATATATATATATATGTATGTATGTATGTATGTATGTATGTATATATAAGCTTCTAATGAAAAGGTGAAATGTCCCCTGTTCAAGCACCGAGTATATGATAGAAGTACAGAACAAAATACAAATAAAAAATAGTAGAAGGAGAAGGAGAAGGAGAAGGAGAAGGAGAAATAATTTGAAAACCCAAATCCATTGATAGCTTTGCTGTGTCAACTGGACAAGTGCAGTGCAAACCCAGCAGGCAAAATGCTAGGAATATATATTTAGGACATATTTCTATATGTCCTACCGAGAGAGGATCTAGAGTAACTAAAAATGGGAAGGAGACAATAATCAACAAGGAAAATTCAGCAATCCTTAATCGTTTGTCTATCACTCACTAGAGCGTTAAGAATTCCTTCTATGTCTCCTTAGTACACACCCTTTCCTGCTTCCCGTTCTTTTCCTCCCCAGTGGTTTTATTGTGTTCGAAAATTAGTTAAGAATAGTCTTTGGGAAGTCCCTCGGTTGAAACAGTCCGCTAAGAGCTGGAATGAATGAAATGCTGAACTATTTTGGAGGAGTATTTAGCATTGCCTGGAAAAACCCCCCCCCCCTGTTCTCCACTTCTGATGAGGTCATTTTTAAAACATAAATAGAACTCGGCTGCCTTGGACCAGATCCATTTTGTTCCGAAAATCCCCTCCACTGTTGCTATTCAATTGCAATTTTTAACGTGGTTGAAGCAGGAAACCGACGTGCAGGGCAGCAGGATTAAGTCTTCAATTGTATGAAATTTAACATATTCTACCTTGTGCTATCTTTACAGGTCCTGCTCACCATCTCTACAGGCATAACTGTAATTATTTTCATTTTCATTTTGTGCTTTACACAACACTCAATATTGCAAGTGTCCTCTCTTTTTTTAAAAAAATCAGTAAATAATATCTATTAGTCTTTGTCATTGATTGCACTGAAGTAAAGTCAGGGGAGTGACTGGTATACAAGTAGTCCTCATTTAGTGACCACAACAGTCGATAGATCATGCAACCCTTGGCTCCCACGCAGACATATTTTGGGGGGCCAAGGGTTGCATAAATAATTGATCTGTTGACAATTGCGGTGGCTAAACAAGGACTGCCAGTCACTGCCCTGACTTTTCTTCAATGCAACCGATGACAAAGACTAACAAATTTCACATACCGCCCTTGGACAATGTTGGAAGAAGAGGGAAAACAACACTTAATGACAATATAGTAGAGTACAGTTAAGGCTGTTTTGCTCATACATTTGGAATGAGGACGAGAGGGAAGGCAAATGTTGCCAGGGTATGATTGTGCTGTGGTTAGAGGTAAATGGACACACAGCCTAAGCCACAAATTGCCACAAATGAACCCCATATTGATTGAAAATCATCATTTTACACAGGCTACCCTGTTTCTCAAAAAGCCATCCTGATAGCTATTGGTCAAGTCATGAAAATCCAGAGCCCAATTCTCATACAGTCGATTGAGCTGCAGCACAACTTCCTTCATCAGCAATCTTTTGTGTTACTTCTTTGCAACACTGAGCACGCTAAGGCCCTTCCCAGCAAACTGCTTCTAACACCATTGCTAGTTACTCATCAACAGGGCAGAAGGCTTTCTCAAGCAGAGAAGCAATATTTTACCCCCTGGATTGGGTTTAGTTCTGTCTGTGTCTTTGTCCAGCCCAGAATTTATAGAGGAAAACCTTTCTGAGGATTATGAAAGACCTGCAAGCTTTTGAGTGAATGGGAATGATTAGGCTGAATGGAAAAGTAGCCATTTTTCAAGATCGTTTATTGATTCCAATGTAATAAAACAATTGAGGCTTACAGTGTAGACAGGTGACTTTGCCAGCAAGCTGAAGACTTAATAGTGAAAATAGCCAGTGAAAATAGTGAAGAATTATGCCTCATCAATTTTGCATTGAATGTATT
This sequence comes from Candoia aspera, assembly GCF_035149785.1. Lineage (NCBI taxonomy): Eukaryota > Metazoa > Chordata > Lepidosauria > Squamata > Candoiidae > Candoia > Candoia aspera. The sequence goes on from NC_086163.1 coordinate 6,192,390, forward strand.
TTCTGGAGTAACTGCAGTCAGTACATTTCTTAGCAGTTTTTCAAATTTACCTTCAGGGCCCTCCTTGCATAGTCATAAAATCATAGTCACCATGTATGTATTTTCATCTCTGAAAAATATGTCTGCAAGTTTTATTTAGTTTACTTATGCAAAAAACTCTGGATTTTAAAAATTAATGGAGGGGTGTCCATGAATGTCCATTAAATGGGAAATGATTTTACACACACTTATAATATGTTTTATGAACTGGTCACTGACTGCAGTAATCCCCTCCTCCTCCTCCTCTTCCTCCTCCCTCTTCCTCCTCCTCCTCCTCTATATAAAATATATGAACATCCCCTTGACCGATTGGCCCAAATTCAGATTTTGTCTATTACATCCAAAGTTTGGTTATTCAAGGTCTGTACAGCAGAGGTGAGTAAAATGTTCTGGTGGGAAGTGATAGGAATTAAGATTACTAGACTGCTGTTGTCTCTTCAGCTTCAGATGGGAAATGAAAAAGAAGACTTTGTGGTAAGAAAGCACATAGGTTGGTTTCCCCAGGCCACGAAGCCTTGCCACTTCCGTGGTGGCACGCTTCAAACCAAAGTGTGAACATTTTTTCTAAGGCTGGCAAGCCTGGATGCCCTGTATTTATGCAAGCCAACAGGCATAGAGCCTACAAAACTTTGAGGGCCTATGAAAACCTTTTAAATTTTCCCCCAAAATCGGAAAATATGAAAAGGAACTGTCAAATAAAAAATCGTATATCCTAAAATTAAATACCATTTTAAGATATTATTACTCCTTTGTTATGCATATAGCTGCTGCAACTCCAGAGTTGCCTTAGAGGTGGTGCTGTCTAAATCTAATTAATCAAATAATTGCATACATACTATACCTGTTCTCTGCAACTAACTGAAGAATATACTGTATGTCTAGGGCAATGTTTCTCAACCTTGGCAGCCTGAAGATGGGTGGACTTCAACTTCCAGAATTCCCCAACCAGCAAGGCTGGCTGGGGAATTCTGGGAGTTGAAGTCCACCCATCTGAATGTTGCCAAGGTTGAGAAACACTGGTCTAGGGAATAGCTTTATAACCTTCAGCATCTGGATTATTACTGCCACAAGGGCCTGTCAGCGGGACAAAGGATTCCCAAACTTAAACACTCAAGGCTTGATGACTTGGAAAGAGCAAAGATTTATTTTGCGATTGCAATGGCGGGTCCCTCCTCGCAGGAAGGAACCTTGAATGCATCCAAAGCCAGTAGTTTTATACCCTGTCTGTCCTCCCCCTCCTCCGAGGGCTCAGCTCACAATCTCCCTGTTTCCCCAAACATATTGCATTGACTAGTTGCTTATCTGGGACGCAGTGGCGCTGCGGGTTAAACCGCTGAGCTGTCGATCGGAAGGTCGGCGGTTCGAAACCGCGCGGCGGGGTGAGCTCCCGTTGCTCGTCCCAGCTTCTGCACACCAAGCAGTTCGAAAACATGCAAATGTGAGTAGATTAATTGGTACCGCTTCGGCGGGAAGGTAACGGCGTTCCGTGAGTCATGCTGGCCACATGACCCGGAAGTGTCTATGACAACGCCGGCTCCAAGGCTTTGAAACGGAGATGAGCACCGCCCCCTAGAGTCGGACACGACTGGACTTTACGTCAAGGGAAACCTTTACCCTTTACCTAGTTGCTTATCTATGGGTCTGTGGGATGATTTCCACAGACCTTATCTCATCCTTGGTTTAAGGTCTGTTCTTACTCGAACACATATATTTTGGCGCCAGCCATCCTACACAATCAGCTATAAATTCCTAACCTAATCAAGTTTACCTGACACCCATCTCCTTAGTTATTAATTCCTAACCTAAACAATTTTATCTGATACCCATCTGTGGCTAACCTCCCCTTCAGCCATGAGTTTGAGGCACATACAGGGGTTTTTTCTTTAAACAGTGCTTTTTCATATTATCCCTCTCACAGGCCTATGAAGGTAAATATGTATAGGGTCTATGAGGGTCCTGATGCAGCTCTGGAGACTGGTGGGCACTTCTGGGGTCTGGGGAGCATGCTGAGGGTGCTGCAACAAAATGGCAGCCCTGGAGTTAGGACCTTAAACGGAATGGACAAAGCACCCATTGAACAGGGAGCAAACTAATCCAACTGCTTCCCTCCATTGCCCACTTTTTCCCCAGTTTATCTTTTTGCCCTTTTTCCTATGCAGTCAGCAAAGCAAGCAAAACAACGAACTGTCACAGTGTGTTATTTATAGCAGCAGAAGTAGTGTTATCCCAAAAAGCTCGGCTCCTTTTACCTGGAATGTGGGCCCAATGAACACACCAGATGGTGGAAAGGATTGAGACTTTTATTTGCAAATAAAAGGCTGCTCAGGAGAAAATTCCAAAGTGGGCACATCCCATGTTGTGGAGTGGAACCCCATTTTATACAGTTTGAACCGTGTACAAGACTATAAACCAATCAAAAACATACATTACTGCAAACCAATCACGGAAAGCAATGTCACACATATGTTCTCAGTAGCCATGATAACGTACTTCAGCTAAAGGTAAAAGGCATAACATTCCTACACGTTCCTGAGTAAATTGGTACCAGGGTTTTACCCATCCCCCCAAGGAGCAGGCATTCCTAAGGAAAAGGCAGATGGTGTGGTTTTCTTCTACTGCTGACATCTCTGCCCCACACAGGTCAACCACTGATCAAGGCACTTCCAATAGGTATAAAACATCATGGCTATTTCTGTGTGTTCAATAATAATCAATGCATGGTTAAAAATGGTTTATCAATACACGAATTAAATTGAGTTAAAAGAGACTGTCGTATCACTAGTAGTAAAGACAATGTTCTCAGAAGGACCCTGGACCCAATCTAACGTGGCATTTTTGGAAATAGAGACCATGCTAAACCTTTGCAACGGGGAGGCACTTTGCATCTGTGAATTGTTCAGGCCGTGACTGTGAGGTTTAATCAGGGTGAGACCAACTCTCACCCTAGCTGTGAAAGATCCCAGTTCAAATGTGTGACAATCCATTCCAAATTGTGCATTGTTCTTCCATCTATCAGCAGCCCTTTTTCATGCTGACTTTAGGCGTGACCCACAGCCAAGTTTGCCCCTCCCTGTTGTGTGCAAAGGTGAAAGCCACAGACTGGAAATGGTTGTTCAGCAAATCCAGGAAAACTGTTTTTGCTATCCAGGTAAGAATATGAAACTCATTTTCCTGATGAAGAACTTATTTCAGACTTCATGGGACTCTTGAGGCATATTATATGAACTGTGTTTGCAAAGTGAAAGCAACTGGGCAGTGCGGGAAATGGGAGGAAATCAGAATAATAAATGTGGGGAAACCCAGATAAACCACCCCAGGGATCACAGGACATGCCTGGCAAGTCACAAGGGTCTGATTGAGTTGGAGATGAGAAATAACAGGAAGCGGGTAGAGGAAACAAGAGTAGGGAGGAGGAAAATGGGTTTAGATTGTAGAACTAAAGGACAAGCTTTGAGGAAACTACAGAGGAGAGGATCAATGGAGGGAACTTGGCCTCAGCTTAATTCAGAAAAACGACAGGAAATTTTGGGAAATGATGGCTAATGGCATTTTCATACACAGCCCCATGCCCCATGCATGTATATCTCAGCACAAAGTTGGACCCAATATTTTTCCTCCATTTATAGCTGAGCCAATAACAGTCTCTACTGAATTAAGCATGTTACCAGAGTGGCCAGCTGTCTCAAAATCTGAGTGTAAGCAGCTGATTTCAGCCTTGGCCCTTGGAAAAGCTCCCGGAGAGGACATGATCCCTCCAGAGGAACATGATCCCTCCAGAGGAATATAAGATGAATGATTCTTGGTGGGTCCCCATCCTGACTAGACTCTTCTCAGAAATAGATAGAACATGCATTGTACTTCCCCACTGGAAACCAAGTATAATATACCCAATCTTCAAAAAGGGTCATTGGCAGGAACCTGCTCTATTAGTTGGGCATTAATTATCCATCTATGTTTAATATTACTTTTGCTGAAAACTACTACTTTAGTTTTATTGTACTTGATTTGGCAGGAACCTGCCAATTATCACCCAATTACTTTGCTAGATGTTTCTTCTAAGCTCTATGCCAGACATCTCGTGAATAAATTAGAAGACCGGAAGGAAGAAACTAAACTCTTTCATCCAGACCAGGCAGGGTTCCAGGAGGGACGTAGTACAGTAGACCACTGCGCTACTCTGAAGGCCCTTATTCAGAAATATACCAATGGGCATACAAAACATCTCCACGTCACTTTTACTGGTCTTACCTCTGCCTTTGACTCCACTGACAAGGCTCGACTCCGTGAGAAATTAGCTAGGAGAGGTATTGATAAGCGCCTTTTTAAACTAATTATTGAACTATATACAGACATTACAGCTAGGGTAAGAACAGGCCCACAAAGGTCCTTGTCAGACCCCATTTTATTGGAGAGAGGAGTTAAACAGGGCTGTCTACTTACTCCCTTTTTATTTAACTTCTATATTAATGCTATTGTAGAGGCCATGAAGTCACAAAGCTTTTTCTCCCCTTCGCTCAATGGACAGAAAATCTCAGTGTTAATGTACGCTGATGCCATGGCTCTGGTTTCCTATACTGAGATTGGCCTTAGAAGATTATTGGCCAGCCTAGCTGCTTATTGTGAAATGGAAGAACTGAAGGTAAATTACAATAAAACTAAAGCAGTAGTTTTCAGCAAAAGTAATATTAAACATAGATGGATAATTAATGCCCAATTAATAGAGCAATGTCCCTCCTTTAAATACCTGAGCACCACCTTTCATAAGTCCCTTTTGTGGAAAGTACACATCCAATGCCTTGGCAACTGCTCAGCATACAGTAGGTGCCATTCTGACATTTTTCTATTCTAAAGGAGGCCAATTGGTAGCCCCTGTACGTAAAATATTCCAAGGCAAGGTGATTGTCCAGATGCTGTATGGGGCTGAGATTTGAGGATGGGATGAGAAAGTCATTGCCCAATTGGAAGTAGTCCAACTTTAGAAGGAAGATCTTGCCGCCACCCCCACCCCCCCCCCAGGATACCCCTGCTGCCTATTTAAGGATGGAAGTAGGGCTACCTTCCATCGCAGTTAGAATACACCTTGCATTGTTGGGCCACTATAAGAACTTAGAAAGCCTTCAAGGATCCCATCTTGCCAAACTCTGTTTTCTCCATTACACAGCTGGAAATCAGTGGACTAAACTTTTGTCACCCATTTTACAAATGTATTCCCTACCATCTTTGGGGGAACTCAGACCTTGGAACAGAGAAAATATTAGAGATTGGCTTTTTTGAAAGGGATGCTAATAAAGACGCAACTGCCGTGCAATCATCCAAATTTTCATCCTGGTGGCGCTGCAGGTTAAACCGCTGAGCTGTCGATCGGAAGGTCGGCGGTTCGAAACCGCGCGGCGGGGTGAGCTCCCGTTGCTCGTCCCAGCTCCTGCTCACCTAGCAGTTCGAAAACATGCAAAAGTGAGTAGATCAATAGGTACCACTTCGGCGGGAAGGTAACGGCGTTCCGTGAGTCATGCTGGCCACATGACCCGGAAAGTGTCCTACGGACACTTAGAAACGGAGATGAGCACCGCCCCCTAGAGTCGGATTCAACTGGACTTTACGTCAAGGGAAACCTTTACCTTTACCTATGGTCCATGGGGTCACGAAGAGTTGGACACGACTTAACGACTGAACAACAGCAACAACCATCACTATAAAAAACACAGAAGCCTCTCTCAGTACCTGGTTAACATAACCAGTACACCACTGAAAAGGGCTTTAGTATCCCTTCACCTGCAGACCCTGCCCTCCGCATATCTCGAAGAAGGGAGGTTTTGAAATCTCCCTGTCGAACAACGCCTCTGTCCTTGTGTTGGTCAAGCGGAGGACGTTATCCATTATGTCTTCCGCTGCCCCATTTACAACAAGATCAGGGCCAAATTATTAATAGCAGATGAACTCAAGGGCTCCGACCTTGAAAAACTGATTTATCTTCTTGCAGTTGTGTTTCCAACTGTTAGCAGCCAAGTTGCTACTTTTGCTCTGCTCTCACTTAAACTTAGGAAGGAATATTTAATATTTAATTTCTTAGTTGTAGCTCTGGCTCTATTTTGTTGTAACCTTTTTAATATTTAATGCGTCTTTTATCATTTTATTCTATAATTTCATCATGTTATTGTTGTATTGTTATTATATTTTATTGCATTCTTATGTTATGATCTGTGGATACAACAATAAACTTTAGTTACTTTACTATTTAAGCAACAATTTAATATTAATGCATGTTTTAGCATGGAACTCCTGAGCATAGTAAGCATTTAAACTGTAGCAACAAATATTTAGCAAGCACATACAGTACGTAGGAATAGTTTCTGTACTGTGTTGTGGTTAGGCTTCAAAAGGAAATTGGTCAGAGCAGCTAGAAGCTTTTTTTTCATCTGTTCAATCATGTCCGATTCTCAGAGACAGCCTGGACAAGTCCTTGCAATTTTCTTGGCAAGTTTTTCAGAAGCGGTTTGCCATTGCCTCCTTCCCAGGGCTGAGAGAGAATGACTGGCCCAAGGTCACCCAGCTGGCTTTGTGCCTAAGGTGGGACTTGAACTCCCCATCTGCCAATTTCTAGCCTGATGTCTTAACTACTACACCAAACTGGCTCTCATAGTTTCATTCATTCATTCATTCATTCATTCATTCATTCATTCATAGCTGAAGCTATGGTTTGACATTTAGGAGGTACCTTTAGCAGGTAAAACATAGCAGCTCAGGCCTATCCGAAATTTAGTCTTTTAATGATTGATTTGTAACCAACCATGTCGATAATCTACTGTAGTATTTCCTTGTTGCTGGATTATAAATACACCCTGTTTCCTGTGTATCGGGGTCTTGCCCATGGAAGGTTGTTGAATGTATGCTTGACCTGGCTTTGCAAACCCATCATGCTGGCTGGGGAATCCTGGGAGTTGAAGTCCACACGTCTTAAAGTTGCTGAGGTTGAGAAGCCCTGCTCTAGGGACTTGCTTGAGTAGACAAAAGGAATTTCATCTTGAGAAGGGAGAGAAAACTTGTAAGCCACAAATGGGATGGAAGTTCAGACATTCCTTCTTGCAGATTTTTCTCCAACAGAGACTAAGAGTAATGCAAACACCAATATAAAAACAGAACGAAAACATAAATGGAAAAGCAGTTGTAATAGGATACAAAGCATCATACAAGCGACTCACAGCCCCCCAAACAGGTATATTGGGCTCCATAAGCAGCCTGGCCCTTATACTTGATGGAAAAGTGAGATTTTTCATAGCAGGATCAGGGCCACCTGGATCGGGGGGCTGGGGGGAGGCTCTTCCTTAGCCCAGTGTGGTGTTCAGGTTAAGGGGTTGAGCTGGCACTGAGGAACCTAGACCCAAAGCTACTCTCAGCCACCTTCCAGTGGGGGGTGGAGGTGGAGGAAGAATAGGAGGAGGGGAGGGAGGGAGGGACTGGTGTGTATACTGCCTTCAGCTGAATGAAAGGTAGGATATGAAATAAGAAAATAAGCAAATGAAAGCACAGAGCAGAGGGAAGAAGAGCTCAGATGTCCAATTAGAGGAGCATCCATGCTTGCACGTATCTTCAAACCTACCTTGATACCCAAGAGGGTTATTACCGGGGAAGCAACTGTGCAGAAATTCAAACTTCATGTTGTTATGGGCATTATCGCTCAAAGCCCAGTGGGAACAACCAAACAAAAAAATCAGAGATTATCCATGGTGCTCCCTTTTGATCTGAATTTTTATGGACAGACTTCTTTTTTAATTTTTTTTCCTTTATTAAACGTTATTAAATTTCAAAATATAAGAAAAAGACAAAAATAGAAAGAGATTGAAGAAAGGAAGTGAAAAAAGAACAAACTTAAAAGTGCAGAAGTGAAAGAAAGAGAAAAAAGAGTGACTTCTGACCGTTTTCAGCACAGATTAAAACATAAAAATGCATTAACCTCTATTTTTAACTATAAAACACATTCTTTCTATATTCTTTTACAACTGTAGTCATCAAATCCCAACATCAGTACTTCATCCTTTTCGGTTTCAGGCAAAAAGTCCGAAAGTGGTTTCCAAAGAGAAACCAAGTTAGGCAAATTATTTTCTTTAACCCATGGAGTCAGTTTCACCATCTCTGCCAGCTCCATTAATTTCCCCATCCACTCTTCCACTGTAGGAACTGGCAAGTCCTTCCACCTTTGTGCATACAAACGTCTTGCTGCGGTTATCATGTTTAGGCTTCTAATGTAAGCAATCATGCCAGGCAGTTGGCCTTCCCTGGCCGAGCAAGGTGTTTCTGTTTTGTAATTCACACATGTCACCCATGGTAATGAAGCGTGCAGAGGATGGGTGTGCCTGGAGATTGTTAGGGAGGTGTGAGTAACTGGTGAGCCAATGCACCATTTTGTTGCTCTTGATGTAGCAGTGCTTCTGTTTGTAGAAGGTAGACACCAGGTTAGAATCACCAAGCTTCTTGTGTGTCATCCTGGTTTCTCAGACATCAAAGGAGTGGTCTTGCAAGAAGGGAGGGAGGGGAGGGGAGGGGAGGGGACGGGACGGGACGGGACGGGACGGGACAGAGGTCCTGGGTGTGGACTTCAGTGGGATGCCTGTCCTTCAAGCAATGTGGGAAATCCTTGTTCCACATGGAATTCGTCCTGGAATTTGAATCATCTGCACAGTCTAATAAATCTGGACTGAATGGGCCTCGCTTAGGGATGCTGGTATTATTTTGCATTTCTTCAAGCCCCTTAGGATGGTGTATCTAAAGAACGATCCTGAAAGGCACAGCAGCTGCTGAATTAGGAGGAGTATCTGCAGGGCAGTTCACAAAAAGTTGCTAAGGCCGAGAAACGCTGTCCTAGATGTAGAGCAGAGCCAGCGTCTTGGCTGTCTTGCATTCCCTTTGCTGCAGCTGGATGGAACCACTGCTTTCACCGGGCTGACTTTCAGCAGTTAACAGCAGCTCTGCTTCCTTTCTTCTGCTTGCTGTCTCTTGCAGGACTGATGTGTGTGAATCTTCAGCATCTCCCCTATGATGTCCTCTCCGTTCGCCTTACAGCAATTAGCACGCCCAAGAGAAGACTGCAAGAGCTTCTACTGGGTAATCTTTTCTGCCTGATGTCCAGTTGGTTGGGAATGATAGGACTAGTGGGCTGGGGATGATAAAGCTTTTAGTCCCAAGACATCTGTAGAGTGCTAGGAAGAAAGGGAGACTTCTTTTGACAGTTTGGTTGCACCGTATCGAATGCCATGGATTTGTGGCTTCCGAGGGGAGACAAAAAAATGAATATACAGGTAGTCCTGGATTAACAAACATTCGTTTAGTGATGGTTTGGACTTACAATGGTGCTGGAAAAACTGACTTATGACCGGTCCTCACACTTATGATTATCACAGCAGCACTGCGGTCACGTGATCACGATTTGGGCTCTTGGCAACTGGTTTGCATTTATAACCGTCACAGTGTCCCACGGTCATGTGATTGCCATTTCCAACCTTCCTGGCTGGCTTCTGGCAAGCAAAATCAATGGGGAACTCCATTATTTGCTTAACGACCACCGCAAAAAAGGTCGTAAAACCAGGTCCAATTCACGTAATGACCGCTTTGCTTAGCAACCAAAATTCCTGTCCCAATTGTGGTCATTAACTGAGTTCTACTTGCATGGGAGTAACATTTTTCCCAGGTGCAAAATAGTGCCCCAGTGTCTCAAGGTTTAGGGTGCTGATTTTCTTTGCAAGGAAAAACAAAGCCGTGTGGGCTAGACCTCTCTGTGGGATCCTGTCAAACAAGCACATCCAACCTGATTAACTAGATCGGTTCATCGACTCGCTGTTCTAGGACTTGCTTTCCCTGTAATGGTTGTGGTATGTGGGTAACCAGCATGCTTTTTATTTGCAATGCTTTGCCATCGGGTACTCTGACTCAGTTATTATTATTACTCATCTCTGCATTGCTCACACACAATATCAGGTCTGTGGATGATTGTCACAGGACAGCGTTAACTGAGCGCGCATCAGCCAAGGAGCACTTCTGTCACATTAGCTGGCCCAAATTCGGTACATTTGGTGTTGCTCAGTGCAGATGTGATCCTGGATACTGTAGTTTGCAAACGGTGATTTATGTTTCAGCATAGCTTTGAACCTTTCCATTAGGGCTTAAGACCTCCAGATCCAGCTGCAAAGATCCAGCTGCCATTAGACGACAGCAATGAGATACTGAAAGCTCTCACTCTTTCCTGACATCTTGTGATGATCCACATTTTTGCAATCCAGAATCAGCACCCTTAAGCATAGGGTGATGTGTGAAGCCAGCCACAGGTCTCACCCCCACTTCCTACTTTCCTAGCACAAAGATGCCTCCCTAAACTTTCTTAAAGGACATGCCCCATGTTGCCACCTTCATCTCAGCCAGTTTTAGCCCCACTGCCGATGTAACTTAAATTCATCGTTAACTATAATTTTGCTATGCAAACCATTTATGATGCCTTATTGACAGTGCTGGAGATGATATAGGTCAGGACTACAAACTGCTCAGTTTCTGTTTTATTTTATGTTTTTATTCTGTTTCATTCTATTTCAGTTTCTTGAAGTCGCTGTGCACTGCCCATCCTGGCCATTTTTGAATGGGCTGTTGGAGAGACAGGACACCTGGCTCCTTCAGATGCATCTGTTCAAATCACGCAGGACTGGACATTACGCTGGCCCCTGATGTACATGTGTTTAGTGCTCTTCTAAAAGAGCACTAGAACTCTGTGTTAAGCATGAGTTTAATGGCCCTTGAAAAGGCTAATAGACTTGTATTTGAGAACCTATATTAGCATTCCTTAGAAAGAACTCTAGGCCAGAAGGCCAGTTTAAACTGGGAAAGAGAACCACACACTGCTGGTTCTGTCTCAGATGCGTCCATTCCAAGTTCTTGGCTGCTTTTGGCTGTTCGTTGCTGTACTTTTTATGACTTTAGAATTTATGGTGCCGTTTTGCATCACCTTCCCAGGCATCTACTATGCCCACTTTCAGCCATCACTTCCATCTGCTTGAGCATTTACCAGTTCGGAATATATTGGAGCTGGAATGAAATTGAGAAGCATTCTGTCTGTTTCCTCCCCTTTTAGTTTAAGTGACAGGTCACAGGCACAGCCAGGGGACAGGGTGTGAAATAGGAAGGAGTGCCCCCAATGCTCATCACAGCCTCTGCCCTGTGTGAATGGCTGTTACTCAGATTATCGTTGAATTTGCACCAAGCACTCTTCTGGGAGAGATCTCAATCCATGTGCAAAGATAGCATGTTGGACAGGTCAGTGGGGTGGAAGAGAAGCATCAGTGGATTACTGTCCCAAACAGATTACTAATCTTTCCTCAGATTCCCATTCATACATGGATTTCAAGGGGCTCTCCAAAGGCATACAAAGGCTGCGTTTTCACAACATGCCAACCTCAGTTAGTTTTTGTGTGGCTCAGTGTGTTGTGTGAACATGGATGATTTAGCTAGTTTACCATTCCATGAATTGTACAAGCCCAGAGAATGAGTCAATTTAGTAACTCAGTTAATTTCAGCAACCAGTAAATGGCTGGGTTCATACAATATACTAATTGTGAAACCAGATTAATAAAACACAATTATTGTGTGCACATAGTAATGCCACTGTGTATGTGTATACTCACACACATAATTCAACAGGATGGTCTACTTCACCTAACACACTAAAAACAAACACCAGTTCTCCAGAACACGCTGATCCATAAATTATCCAACCCAATAATCTAAAGTCTCATGTAAAACAAGTCAAATCATTACCGCCATATAAATATTAAATTCCATCTTAGACAAAGCGATTTGTGACCTTTTTCTTCTTCTGGAAAACATGAAGGCTGTGACCTCTTGCCTTGGTCAAGGCACAAGAGAAACATGATCTTCTTGATATTATCAAACTTTGATAATAATGGTAGATGTTTGGAGCACCATAAGCTGCCTCAAAGTTTTCATGAATTATTGGAGTTAGTAATGAAACTAAGCAGGGATGCTGCTGGATTTCTCCCTGTTTTGGCAAATTTTACAAGATTAGTGGAAAATGAGCTGCAGCTATTAATAGGCATGAAAGAGTTACAATAATAACTTTTACAGCCTGGGGAAATTTTGGGCCTCAGTCAGCTGAAAAAAGAGGAGGAGTTATCTGGAGCAGCTGACTCATAATCATCTGAGCTTCAGGCTGCCTTGCTGATCCAATGGCTAGAAATTCTCTCTGCAAAGGTTGGCCAAGATCATTCCTGTGCTTGGATTCTTTGAGGTAAGATCCAGATCTTTCCTGCAAGGATTTTCATCTGCATTCCACAATTCAAGGAGTGAGTTGCTCTGTCTTGTTTTACGAACAGGCTGTTGGAGAGAAGCCATCCCAGTAGGGGAAATAGCAGAAGATTCATTTGGGTGTTTTACTGCTTAGAGAAGATTTTGCAAGCGTAGGTCAGGCAAAGAAACACTTTTAGGGCTTAAACAATGAACAAAAAGAATAACATCAGATTACATATTGGATTGAGGATGAAATGTAGAAATTTATACTTGCCATGCTAAGCTCACGTATGTTTTATTTATTTCTTGCCAAAATGTCTGCGTCACGTCATTTCAAATTTGGTTTGTGTTGGTTTTTACATTGACATATACAGGATTGCATTGTTGAATTATTTTTCATGGATTCTTTTTCTTATGTTCAGGAAAAAAAAATCCAGCTGATTAAAAAGGGCCTTAAAAAGCAATCAGTTTTATTCCCCTGAAGGTTTTCTTCCAGTTCTTGTTTACAGTTGGATTTGAAACAGGAACTAACCTTTTCAATCATTTTGTTTTCTAGAAAAAAAAATCAATGCGGTTGGTTCATCCCAAACTGCTTTTAGTTTTGTGGCCATTTATAGGTTGGGAAAACCAAATGAATGACTTTCTAAGTAGTAATATGAGCTGTTGATTTTTGCACAGGTGAAATCAGGAACACTTTTAACAATTGTCAACAAACACATTTCATTTCCTGTTGAGAAAAACTGCCAATTCATGGCTTGGAAAAGTTAGAATGTGGTTTGGGTATCTTAAACCATCTTTGGTCAGGAATGGGGGGTTTGAGAACATGGGATGGATCAATTCCTCTTTTTAGCTGTTTCATAAGAGGTCCTGGTTCCTGTTTCAGGTGGGGAAAGTGTTTGGATCAAGTTATTTGCTGAGCTTTGTCTTGCTTGTTTGGTGACTGTTGATGGATTATCCAAAGGTGTCTGCAGGACATGATTTTAAAAAAAGCCCCTTTTGTAAGAACTTTATTAATTTTCAAAATATAATTAAAATACAAAATATTGAATATAGAAAAGCTAGACTATACTGTAGGACTAAAGAAAAAAACATTATGAAAGTGCAAAACAGACAGAAAACAGAAACAGAAAGTGACTTCCAACATTCTCCAATACAGATATAAATCAGTTTACAAATATAATCTCTTACCATTAGTTAAACCTCAGTAGCATTATTTCTATCAGAACAAACCATTTAATCACTAAAACCCAAAATCAAAGTGTCATTTTTTTTTCTGACACAAGCAAGTAGCCTAAGAGTGGTTGCCAAGTAAAAATAAATCCAGAAACAGTATTTTCTCTTATTAACGCTGTTAACTTGGCCATTTGGGCCAGCTCCATCAGTTTAATCATCCAGTCCTCCACTGTAGGTATTTGTAGATCTTTCCATCGTTGTGCATATAAAAGTCTTGCTGCTGTAATCATGAATAAAAGCAAAGTCCCATGTTGCTTCTCCAGCTGCTTCTCCATCATGCCCAAGAGAAACAGTTCTGTTTTTTTTTTGTAAGTCCACTTTAAGAATCTCTTAAAGAATCACCTAACAATTGTCAACAAACACATTTCATTTCCTATTGAGAAAAACTGCCAATTCATGGCTTGGAAAAGTTAGAATGTGGTTTGGGTATCTTAAACCATCTTTGGTCAGGAATGGGGGGTTTGAGAACATGGGATGGATCAATTCCTCTTTTTAGCTGTTTCATAAGAGGTCCTGGTTCATATTTGATCCCAACATTTTTTGGCCTTCTCACAAAGATGATAAAAAGTTCCTTCACCAAGTCAATATGGTAGCTGACCTGTGGCTTTGGCATGCCCTCAATAAGAACCATGATAATGGTGGTGGAGGAGGAGGCGGCGGCGGAGGAGGATAGGCAGCCATCACTGAACATCTGAACTGCCCTGCCTTGAGGAGTTTAAATTCTGCCATTTAGCACAAGGAAAGCAATTAGAGGAAATGTCGGGAGTGTCCACAGAGTATGATTTAAAAAAAGTCAAGATGGTGGCTGTGATGATCCAATCGGAGCTCCACTTATTATTTGTGCATCACGGGTGCAATGCACATTAAAAATGCACCATCTCAGCCACCATATTGGCTTTTTTTTTATCATGTCCTGCAGACACCTTTGGAGAGAGAAAGAATATGCAGATGAGATGTTTAGTGTGCATCAAGGCAGCCTTTGCCAGCCTGGTTTGCTCGGGACACCAGAACCTAACTTTTCCAAGCCATGTCCTGGCAGGGTGGAGCAGAGATCAAGTGATGAACTGGGCATTGTGATGTCACAATGTACGCTTCATTGTATTTGCATCACTGTGGTTAGGTATGGATGCCTATGGCTGGGGATGCTGGGTGTGGTAGTCCTGGGCTGGCAAAAGTTGTAATAATTAAGGGTCAGGAAACTTGCGGTTTGCAGTACGGCCCCCCTGCGCCCTAAAGAATTTCTGCGGCGCACTCTGCTGCTAGATGTTACGGGAGAAGTGGGAAGGATAACAGTTTTTATTAAAGTTTCAACACTTTTTTAGGGATTTCCCCTATTTCTAAAAGGATTTTATTGTTTGTGTATGTTTTTTTTTCCCCTCCCACTTCTTGCTTTGTTTTTAGGTCTATAGTGCCCATTGTGGTTTCTTCAACAAACTTTGCTTAAAAGCTAGCTTCATGAAGTTTGCAAAGCCAGTCAGGGCTGGCCCAAAGTTACCCAACAGGTATCTTGGCTGAGTGGGATTTGACTCTTGACCGCCTCAGTCCTGATTCCATACCTTGGTTGTTATGCTTCATTGGCCTTGGGAAAACTGTGTTCCTGGCTGGAACAAGGTTCTCAAGGTTTCTGCTGGGACCTAGAGCAGCCAAGTCATCGGGAGCTTCTTTGGTATCAGTTGAGAAAATTGTGTGTGTGTGTGTGCGCCTTTGAATCAGTCTTGACTCCTGGTGACTCCCTGCAGTTGTCTTGGCAAGACATCGGAAGTGGTCTACCATTGCTTCATTCCTAGGGCTGAGAGAGGGGGACTGGCCCAAAGTCACGCAGCTGGCCTTAAAAATCTGTACTTTTTGCCATGGTGCGACTGAAATTGTTTCCAGCATTTTTTTTTCAACAGTTGATCTCCAAACACTCCATTCTGCATTCTTTGTGTGGAAAGACCATGCATGACTCTTACATGGATGCAACGATTCTGATAGCTCTAAATTAGCCTAAAGTTGGTGCCAATGTTTTGATTCACACTGTGCTCTAAATCTCAGAACGTGCCACTTTCTGGATGTGTTGTGGATGCAGCTGTGGCCAAACCTTTCAGCATTTTAGGAGAGAGTTTAAAGAGTGAAATGAAGAGAATGAAATCTCTTAAACTGCCCCCTCCAAAATGAATGAATGAATGAATGAATGAATGAATGAGGAGATTGAAAAAAATGGCCCTGCGAGTGCTCTGGGGACCACAAAAGGAGTGCTGGGTGATTTGAGGTGGCCCATAGTTAAGCTTTACTATGGACTGTTGAATAGCTCTCGGTGGTTAAATTCATTTAACATGCTAAGCACAAGGTCAGTAAACCCATGAAGACGTCAATCCTGTTTGGGCTGTAATTTTAAAAGTTGGCTAATCCACACAGTAACAGAGCTCAGACGGAGAATCTTATACGGTAGACTGAAAGGTGGTGGTGGTGGGGAATTGTCATCTTCTCAGATGTACAAATTAGGAATGTAGGATAGTCACATGTCAGTTTTAACAGGGTGATCTAAGTAGGTCAGAAGCACCCAGAATATGATCTGCAAAGCTCTAAACAGAACAGAAATTTTGGTGTGCCAGGTGCACCTTCAGTTGAGACCTATACACACATGGGGTATACCCATACCACTCTTCCATATGTGTATGTAGGAACTTGTGTTTTGAATGCAACTGTTTGCCCCAGAGTTCTTGCTTGGCTGTAGAGAACAGCACACCCAAGTTCCTTTGAAGATATGTTGCTAGGATAAGGATTTTAAAAAAGAAGGAATTCTCTCCAAGTCCATACACAAGCCATCAATGAAGATTTTTAGAGGAATGTTGGAAATTTAAAAACTGCCTTCTCCCATCGGATGCCCCTCAGATCGGTAGGTGTCGTAATTCTAAAAATTCCCAGCTCCTGTGGACAGTGATATATTTGGAGAATCTCAGATTGACAAGCAGGCTCAACCCTTAAGCAGAGACTGGGCAGTTCCATCTCGATTTAGGGTCATTGTCCCGAATGCAGTTCGATTATATAACTTTTTCCATTCCATTATTGTGAAATGTCAAAGGTTTGAGGTGAGGGTGGGGAGGGGGAAGTGGGCTGGAGCAGAAAAGCAGGAAAGAAAAATAAATATTGCAGAGAATGACTGGCCAAAATGTTTTTCATGGAAACCTCTCTGACACTGTTTTTTCTGATTTCCTTTGCTGCAAAGCTTTCTGTACAGCTAATTCCAATTAGGGAAAACAGTCCAGCTCTGGACGGAAGGTGTTCTATTTTCCCAGTGTAGAGAATACCAAGGCACCCTTCTGTTGCTCCTGAATGGTTGCTTCAAATTGTTCTTGTCTGTTGGCTTCTTGGAGTGGCGTGCTTAGTGGTGCTTCAATCCTTTCTATTTTTGGAATGTCCTCCGCCTTCATTCCCAGTGGTGCTGTGTGGGAGTTTTCTATCTCATCGCAGGCACACACCTTTGATTTCATGTTTTAAGTCTACAATGGGGGAGTGAACATCCATAATTAGTCTTCAGTTTCACTGAAATCCTGTGTCAGATCTGTGCTGCAAAAGTTGAGGCATCTCCCTGACCTGAAATTTGGGGAGTCTCTTGCTGAGCAAAAGCAAGTGTCCCATGTGCAAATGATGGCAGAGATAAGGAACATGGGACTTTCTAGATGTTGCTGCGCTACACTTCCCAACCTCCCATAGCATTCTGAACGTAGTTCAGTAACTTCTGGACGATCACAGGCTCCCCATCCCGACATCCTGCTTCAGCTGAGGTGCTTGTGAATGGCTGTGTTATATAAACAGGCTTACTTTGATTACTGAGTTGACCCATTTTGGGGATTTGCATCATATAGCACCTCATAAACTAACCAGTCAGGCTAAGCCAATCAATACATACATATATTCCATGGTTAAACCTAGCCATGCTTTGGATCAGAGATGTGGGAAAATTGGGAACATGGTGTAAACTTTTCCAGAATAAAATATTTTCTGCAGAAGTCTCCAGGGTCAAATTTTTCCCTTGGAAAATTTCCACTTCAGGCAACTTTGGCAATTTCAGGGTTGTGTGATTGCTTTCTAAGTGATTGTTCTAAAAAATTGAGAAATTATAAGGACATTTCTACTGCCTGTGATTGTTGTCTATAACCCAACATTGTTTCCAACATTCAAATTAATTTTTTTCCCCTCCCCATATCAAAGCTTTTGGTTTCTTTGTCTCTACCAGTGTTTCTCAACCTGGGCAACTTTCAGATGCGTGGACTTCAACTCCCAGAATTCCCCAGCCAGCATGAGTGGCTGGGGAATTCTGGGAGTTGAAATCCACGCATCTGAAAGTTGCCCAGGTTGAGAAACACTGGTCGATACTGTTCAAACATAAAATTGGCTAGATTTATTGTATTTACATTTCAAATAATGGAGCCCACATACCGGTGCAGACAATGGCTATTGAGATGAATATACTAATTCAAATCATACTTGGGTATAAGGGAGTCACCAGTCACAGATGGGGAAGTGAGAAGCAAGAAAATTCTTTCCTTTGTGGTCCAGAAACACAAAGGCATCCCCTTTTGTTGGCTTTCTCTTTCCTGCTGTTTGCCTTGATTAATCTGAACATTAATCAAGGAAGACAAGACAAGATTAAGAGTGATTAATACCTCTAGATAACAAAGGGTGAGCTCATCTTCTCTTACGTCTTCCTCAAATGCTCTCCTAGCTGCCAGCCCTTGTAACAGGATCAAGCTGCGGACGGTCCTTGCAAGCCCTTCTGTATATTTGCTTGGCTCTTGTGGACACCACCAGGCTGCGAATGATCCTTCCTTGGCGCTGCTGTCTGGATTGCCTCACCACCACCTCCATAGTTGCAATAGCACATATGATCCAAGTGATTTTCTTTTTAAACAAGGGGCTCTCATAATCCCTCCAAATTTAATGAGTGGAACTTGTCAGTACAACAGTGTTCCAGATGTATCTGCAGGGATATCAGTGGGGGACGGTCATGAAACCGCCATCATGCATTAACTTCTGCAGCATTTGTAAATGCTTTGTGGCTTCATGTGCGTGTACAAAAGAGATGGAGTTTGCATCACAACAGCACACACCACTTTCATTGTTTAGATGAAAGCTTCTAATCCCATGGACCCCTCTGCACTGATCATACTCTTTCATTTGAACAGGATTTTTTTTCAGAAAACCCACCTCTCTACAGGTAGTCCTCACTTTACAACCATTTGTTTAGTGATGGTTCGGACTTATGATGGTGCTGGAAAAAACGACTTACAACCAGTCCTCATGCTTATGATCGTTGCAGCGTCCCTGTGGTCACATGATCATGATTTGGGCACTTGGCAACTGGTTCACATTTATGACTGTCATGGCATCCCATGGTCATGTGATCACCATTTTCTGCCTTCCTGGCCTGCTTCTGGCAAACAAAGTCAGTGGAGAACCACGTGATTCGCTTAACAGCCATGTGGTTTGCTTAATACCCACGGTGATTTGCTTAACAACTGCTGCAAAAAAGGTTGTAAAATCGGGTCGGATTCGCTTAATGACCGCTTCGATGAGCAACTGAAATTCTGGGTCCAATTGTGGTTGTTAAGCAAGGACTACCTATATTTAGCATCTTGTGCAAGTTGCAGCCAGAAGATCTTTAACTGATGCAATTAAGCATGTCCAAACCCAGCAGTGGTTCTGCTTTCGTTTTTTTATACAATCAGCTGCAAGAGGTGGTGAACTTAAGTAAACAGGATGCCCACTTCCTCCACAGCTCCAGAAGAAAAAGACACAAATTCTGAAAGAAAAGCGTTCAGAGGTCCTTCAGCCTTGTTCTGATGCATTTCTGGTGACAATTCCAGCCTTCTGTGGCTGCTTTCCAATTGTGAAAAGCAAGCTCCCAAATTTCCACTAACGCAACATGATTGTAAGACGTCCTGATTTTTGCTAGTACAGCATTATTTCGAGTTAAAAACGCATCTTTCATTACCCTTTCTCGATGTGGCAGATGAGGCAGGTTTGCATTCCGAACAGTGATTCACGGCAAGACCTCGAGCCTGTTTGCAGTTTTTGCTGCTGTGTCTTGCATTTTAGGATCTTAATGTCACATAAGTATTTCAGTCCCTGTTTCCTTGTCTGTGCCACCTTCTTATCATCCTACTGTTCTTACATACTTTGTATTTTATTTACTATCATTTTATATAAACGTTTCATATTTGGAATTTATGATTTTAGCTGTAAAACTGTAGATTCTGCTGGTCAATGTCCACAATAAAGGCTATTCTTTCATTTTGAGCTCTTCCTTTCCCTTCCCTTCCCTTTCCTTTCCTTTCTAGTAACAACTTCCCTTCCTTTTCAGTTTCCCTTGATAAACCTCACAGAATGTCCAGGCTGGTGCCCATCATTTCCCAGAAAGATCTGGAGAACATTTCCTTGAGCAGGACAGGCTTTGGCCTCACACTCAAAGCCTTCCACGTGGCTTGGAACACAGATGTCTCCGTGAAGCTGTTGGGCAACCAGGCAGCGGAAGAGAGGTGGGTTGCCCACCTGTCCGTTGAATGGAGAGGGCTGCTAAATAGCACAGGCTGAGCTCGCTTTGGCAAGGAGTTAGAAGAAGGCTTCTGGAAGCTTACCACCTCTCTGCTCTTCTGGGAACATGCCTCTTTTTCAGGCCTCCCCAGGAGCAGGGGTGTCGGGGGGGGGTGTCAAAAAGAGTCATATCTGGCAGGGGACTACCTTGATCACGAAGGAGGTTTCCACCAGGGTGAGATTCATTTGTTGCACTCCGGGTGCGCCGATCCCTGCAATTCCCCCAAGCGTGGCTGCATCATTTGTGGTAGTGGGCGACTGTGTTCATGCTATCCCCTATGAGAAGTGTTTTAAAAAAGAAAGAAAAAACATAAAAGAAGAAAAAAGTCAAGATGGTGGCCTCAGCCATGTGATTGATGCCTCATCCCTTTTTTAAATGCATCGTGTTACATGGCTGTGGCCACCGTCTTGACTTTTTTGACCCCCATGCAGACCCCCCTGCCAAGGAGCCTGAAGAAAAGCTACTACAAGTGGTCCTTGGTTAACAACCACTCGTTCAGCGAACATTCGAAGTTACAACACACTGAATGAGCGGACTTAGGACCGGTCCTCAAAGTTGCAGCTGTTGCAGCATCCCTGTGGTCACATGACTGCAATTCTGGCACTTGGCGACTGGCACACATTTACAATGGTTGCAGCATCCCGAGGTCATGTGATCGCCATTTGTGACCCTCACAGCTGGCTTCCGACAAGCAAAGTCCCCTTTTCGGGCGAGATGGGCGGTGATGAAAATTTGAAATATAAATAAATAAACAAATAAACAAAGTCAATGCATAAGCCGGCAGAAGGTCACAAGTCATGGTCATGTGACATCTCACTTAATGACCACAGGTGGTTTGCTTAACAACCACAACCTGGACTGCCAGAACTGCCATTGTAATTTGGTGTGGTTACATGATTTTCTGCTTCACAAGCACGTCGCTTAGCAACGGAATTGCCAGTCCCAATT
This sequence comes from Candoia aspera, assembly GCF_035149785.1. Classification (NCBI taxonomy): domain Eukaryota; kingdom Metazoa; phylum Chordata; class Lepidosauria; order Squamata; family Candoiidae; genus Candoia; species Candoia aspera. The sequence continues at coordinate 6,213,469 of NC_086163.1, forward strand.
ACGGTCATTAACCGAGGACTACCTGTATAAGGAATCAGCTCATTAAACTTACTCTACCTCTTAAAAGCGGTGACATCTTTTGTGGGGCTGCTGCAGTACTTGAGTTGTTTTAATGAATCTCAGGGAGATGATTGGACAGGGGTGTCTGCAGGAGAGGGTCAAAAAAGTCAAGATGGAGGTCACAAGTATGCAATTGAAGCTCTGCCCCCTTTTTTCATGCATCACATGCATGATGTAAATAAAAAGGGGTGAGGCTTTGATTACATCGCTATCACCATCTTGACTTTTTTAACCTCCCTGTGGTTGATCTAGCCAATCTAGTTGATCTGATGTAGCAAACAAGTAATTATAATCAAGGGGGAGTGCGGGAAATGGAGGCAAATTGCTAAGTCATTTTGCAATAGCAAATGATTTTGTCTTATTCTGTCAAAAACAGTGCGAAATGTAGATCTTCTTTACCCTTGCAGAGATTTCAAGGCCCTGCTTCAAGAAGCAGCAAAAACTCAATGTTTACAGTGTAACCACCTCTTGCCCTTGTTGGGTGTTTGCCAGTTTCAAGGATTCCTAGGGGTGGCAACAACATGGATGCACAACGGATCTCTCTGTTCACTCGTTCACGACGTAAGTCACGGAAGGCAAGAGAAAAATCCCCTTGGCCAGCTCTCCTTCAGAGTGGCTTGAAATATCAGCCAGAAAGCAATACCCGATTCTTGCAGATTGCTTTTGCAATGTGTAATTGGCTGCTGCCCACAGTACACTCTTTTTTTCTCGCTCCCCCTCCCTAATGAATATCACAAGTGAAATGCTTAACTTGGTTCAATGGGGTGGGGGTGGGTCATCCCTTCCATCAGCAGTAGATGCAAATCATATTGCCTGTGTGAGATATCATAATGGATTGGGTAATGGTAGTATTTAATTTAAGAAAAGAAGAAATTCCATATATTGGGGTGTCATTCCTCTTCATCCCTGATATATTGTTATTTTTATCACTGTTTTTTTGTGATTAATGTTTAATGTATTGTTAAGCAGGGCTCCCCAAAGTGGTCAATACTGATCCCAAGGTCAACAGGACTATCCAAGGGGTCGATAAATATCTGGTGGTCAAAAGGGAGTCAGTAAATGTCTGGGGGTCAATAAATGATGGACGGTTGATTGGGGTCAATTAATTTTGGGGATCTCTGTGGAGCTCCATGCCATTGTCTCTATTAGCAGTAATAGTACTAGTTAAAAGTAGCGTTTATTAAATTATTTTCATATAATAAATGTTTGAGGTCGATGAATGATCTGAAACTTCATGAAGAGGTTGATGAGCTAAAGAGTTTGGGGACCTCTGGTGTAAAGAGAAAGGAATTTTCACTGTTACACCTTTTTTAAAAAAAAATAAGAAAATAGTATTACAGGCTTCTTTAATCTGATCTAGTTCACAGATTTTGCTTTAATTTTGGTTTACCAAATAAGGTACACTTGACTGGGTTTGCACAATATGCTAGGCCCTATTACAGCTTAGTTTGGTGCATGAGCCAAATGTATCTGCATTTGCTCATAATGAGCCAGGTGGCTTAGCTTATTGTCAGTAGCTGTGAACAAACAGCTTGCAGTTAATTCCTTCTAAAGCAAACAAAAGGGAAGATTTGCTTTGTGTGACACCAGAATTGGCACTTAAGCTTGTTGCTTCAAAGAAGCTGCCATTCTTCTATCAAAAATAAATGTTGATTTGTCATCTTAGCATCTAAGCCATACCAAACCAGCATCTCACATGAAGCAAACCATTCTGGGTGTATTTATCTATTTTCACTAGCAGAAAGAGTGAGTAGTCCAGGATTTGTCTGCAAATCCTTAATACCTTTAATATGGAAATGTGGCCAATGTATTAAATCCGTGTTTTGATTTAAATGTATTAAGTCCGTGTTTCTCTTTTCTTCAGCGTGAACTCTATCCAGATCTGCCTCTTCCTTTAAGCATAAGGATCCTGTCGGATGTTGCCACTGGTCTAAGTTATCTTCACAATTTGGAGCCTCCTCTCCTTCACCACAATCTCAAACCTTCCAACGTGTTGTTAGATCTAGAATACAGAGCTAAGGTAGGCTTGTCAAGCATTTAGTTTTCCTCCCTTCCTTTGGACTGGCTGTCAAAATGTGGTAAAGAATTTAGCTGCACAGGGGTCTTCTTGAGTGGCGGGCCTGGTTTCATAACTGATCTTTCCATTTTGCAGATCTCAGATTTTGGCCAACCCACCTGGAGAAAACAGCAGCTAAGGACTGCTTTGCAAAACTGTAACAACAGAAGTTGCTGGGACTTGCTTTGCCTCTGCCCTGAAATCCTGCAGGGAGGTCACTTCTCACAAGAAGGAGATGTTTATAGGTGAATTTTTCTTTTAAAACAGAATCTCATGGCACCGTTTGTCAAGTGAAGCAATGGTTCGACTGTATGGCAGGGTTAGCTCACCTGGAGCCCTCCAGGCACGATGGACCATTTGCCAATGAACCCAGCCAGGATGCTTCTTTGCTTTTCCCAGTAGTTTTATATTAGATTTCAGAACTGCAGGAAGTCTTAACAGATGTTTCCAAATAACACGTGGTTTTTCTTTTCATATTTGTGCTTAGCTTTGGAATGTTGTGTTGGGAGCTCCTGAGTCGACAAAAACCACTGAAAGGTAAGGGAGCTAATAAAATGCTAAATCCAAGATAATCTTCCCTTCACTGGGTCCTTTCCTGCCTGTAATCAGACTGGGATCTTTTCTTCCCTTGCTGTGGCACAATGGAAAATATTCAGATCTCAACCCATTTAAAATTAAATGATCTATCATCATCATCATCATCATCATCATCATCATCCCTTCTGCTCTAAGTGGAGCCTTCGAAGGAATGCTGCAATGTGGCATGCTGCAAAATTGATCAAAATATGAACCAACCCTATCCTCTATCAAGAGGCCCTGTTTTTTTAGATCCTCAGCTTTCTCCTACTGCCCCCAGCAAACGTCTAGCAGGGTTCAGCAAAATGTACTGCTCTTCTAGGTTTATATAGTCCTCAGTTAATGGCGATAATTGGGACCAGAATTTCAGTCGCTAAGTGATGCAGTCATAAAGCGCAATGTCATGTGACCACCATCGCTCAACAATGGCAATCCCGGTCATTAAGTGAGGATCACGGGCCATGAAGTGAGTCCCAGGCCGCTTGCAAGCAGGCCAGCAGAGTACAAGTGACTTACTGGAGCGACTTGCAACCTTCCCTGCCAGCTTCCACTGACTTTATTTGTGAGAAGCCAGCAGGGAAGGTCACAAATGGTGATCAGGGGACCGCAGGATGCTGCAATGGTCATAAGTGTGAACCAGTTGCCAAGTGCCCAGATTGTGATCACTTGACCATGGGGGTGCTGGGCGGCTGGAACTTCAAGGAACGGTTATAAGTCCCCCTTGCTCAGCACCGTCATAACTTCGAATGGTTGCTGAATGGGTGGTCGTTAAACAAGGACTTGTGAGGATCGTGGCCCTTGCACCCTTATTATCAGTAATCCACAGTACAAGCCATTAGGATATACAAAGATTCTTTAATAAGGAGAATTGACCAGCGCTCTGTTTAAGTCACAACTGAGGCTTTGCTCCCAAAACGTTTGTGCGAGCCTGCTCCCACATTGTTCAAAACTGTTGCTGCAGTCTCTCTAATGCTGGGCTCTAATGCTCTACTTGTCTAACTACAAAACCCATGTCAGGAGGATGAATCCAGAGGCCATCAACTATTGCTTCTGGATTACTCCGTTTCTGACAGGACTACCCGTATTTCCCTCTTACGTGCTCCGGCATCTGTAACTTCACATACATTTTCCAGCTCAGCCTAAATTCAGCCTAGGAATGCATAGCAGAGGCCTGGGGGCAGTGGGGGGCAGAATCTACCTTCTCCTCTTCCTGAAGTCGGAACTGGGGAGAAATGTTCCTTTATGCGCTTTTTGGCAACACATTTGCATTGTAATCATCTGAGAATGGGATGGCTTCACTTGTTCCTGCCCCATGTCTTGCGTGTACAATGTCCGTGTGTGTGTGTGTGTGTGAGATTCCCAGAAGTCAGCCAGATTAATAATATGGAAATTGCCAAAGTATTATCTGTGGTTGCAACTTTATACACTGCATTTACAGATAAGTTCTGTGAAGAAGTGTTTAAAAAAAAAAGAAAGAAAAGACTGTTTTTTGGTTTAATGCTGCCCCCTTGTGGGTTTTTTGCTTACTTTCCCTCATGCCATTTATGTTTCAGTTCTCCAGTACAAATGTATCGGCTGTTAATAGCAGTGCTGTGGCAGCTTCAGCACAGAACTATTTTTTTTTCTTACTGTAGGAAAAAAGACTTTGCTTGAAGCCGTGGCTGGAGTCTGCAGTGGTCTGCGCCCAGGGATCGAACCGGCCTTCATACCGAGTGGCCTGCCGCATCGGAACAAGCTGGTTCGACTCATCCTTCGATGCTGGCACCAAGACCCCAGCTATCGACCAAGCGCTGCAGGTGATATTTCCCCTCTGCTCCTCTGCTGCAAAAGAGTCATTTCTTTACCTGATTAGAAATGGGGATTCCCTGCTCCTGAAAAATAGTTCTGTGTAAGATGTGTGCGAATATGTAGATGTCAGGAGCAAATGACGCAACATTTGAGCCGGACTTCTCCTGTCACATCCCTCCCCTCCCATTGGCTTCTATTCCAGCACCACTCCTTTTTATGCCTTTTCTATCTTCCTTTTCTTCCTCCTTTTCTTCTTCCTCTTCTTTTTCCTTTTCCTTTTCCTTCCCCTTCCTCTTCCTCCTTCCTTCCCCCTCCTCTTCCTCCCCTTCCCCCTTCCTTTCCTTCTCTGTCAGCCTCACAGGTCAAACCAGAGAGGAGACACAACCAGATGAGCTAATTATGGTAAAGCTGCATTAACGGAATTACATTTCAGAAGTCTGAAAGCCCAATTCTCCTGCTGTCTTCTTACCCCCAAGTAACTAGGGAGGGTCCCTTCTGAGCCTCTTTCTCCACCCGTTATGCAGCTGCAGGCTAGGCCCTCTCTTATCTGACTGTTCCTTTGGCAGCGTCTCTTTGCCCCATCTCCCAAGGACTTTCTCATATCACCATTCTCCTTCCCCTACCCTTCCTCCTCCTCCTCTCCTCCTAGGAAGGAGAAGAATCTGGTACATTGGTACATGAGGATGGAGCTAATATCATTTTATAAACTGAGTCCCTTATTTCAGAGCAGTCATTCAATTAAGAGAGAATAACACAATTAAGACAATCGTGCCCAAGCCTTGGTGGATAACAAGGACTACACGATCAAGTGGGCAAATTTTAATTCAATTTATTGATTTAGAGGCCATCCAATTCCAGATGACTCTGGGCAGCTTACATTTTCAAAGCAAGAAACAGGAAAAGGAAAAGAAACAAACATGTATGGCCAGAAAAAACAAACCCAGCACAGCAGGGGAAAAAACAACAACAGCAACAACAGACAACAAATCAGCAGTGGCTCAACACCTACTCTAGCTCCAGGCTGGGGAGCAGAGCCAGGATTTCAAAGACTTCCTGAACAACTGCAGGCTGGGAGCCGTACCATCTACCAAGGGTAGATGCCGTGATAAGAGATTTGGGGTGCTTAATAAAGAAATCAGCACCCCCTCTAAGCGAATTGGGAACAGATTGGCCGACCCTACTCTGCCTATGTGAACACTGAAACATCATTCCTGTATTTTTCTGTTGACAGAATGCAGTGCCTTTCTAAAGGATATCCTCGGTACCTTTACAAAGGAGGTGATCTCTGATGCCATCTACAATTTGATTCATGCAAAGGTGAGCCAATAAAGTTTTTGGGATCCTGCATTGCTTGGCTGTGGATCATTTGTCTTCAAAAGCACCGTTTAAAAAAGGCTTTGTTACAAAATCCTCTGAGTATGGCTGGTTTAATGATGATCTCCTTTGGTGCTTGTAATATGTCGTCGCACAGGATCTTCTACTGCAGTTACAGAGGCATTTTTCCCCCTCTTGAGCATGAGAAATTAAATCAAGCTCTTTTAGAAGTACAGAGTGTTGGGTAGAGCTACAGGATGAGATTTCTTTACTATTGTCTGTTGTTCTACCTTTTTTTCAGTGGCTAGATTCATACATTGCTCCATAATGTGTTTTGTTGGCCTTTGGCTTCTGACTTAGCCTGGAGTGCAAAAACAGTTATGATTTATACATTAAACCATGGTTAAAGAAACCATGGCACAGTACAATGCAGTACGATTCAAGAGCATGTAAGAGTATATCAAGGCTTGTACTCAGTTTCCCAATTTTTTTTTAGATTTTTTATCCTGCCTTTATTATTTTTTTATAAATATCTCAAGGTGGAGAACATACCTAATGTTCTTTCCTCCTCCTATTTTCCCCACAACAACAACCCTGTGAGGTGGGTTGGGCTGAGAGAGAGGCACCAGCCCAAGGTCACCCAGCCAGCTTTCATGCCTAAGGTGGGACTAGAACTCACAGCCTCCTGGTTTCTAGCCTGGTGCCTTCACCACTAGACCAAACTGGCTCTCAATCAGAAGATTTAGCTTTTTCCAGCTACAGGGGATCTACTGTAGCATCTGCTGAGAACTGATCTACAAAAGAAGAAATAGATTTTTGATGATGATGATGATGATGATGATGAAGATTAATTAAATTTATCTGCTGCCTGACTCCCAGATAGCAACCTGGAGATATATATCTACGTAAGATTAATTTAGTTAACCTAATCTATCCCCTACAAGTTTTATTCATGTGATTTTAAATAGAAACCAAACCTTACATGTAACAATAAATTAGAACTTTTCAGAACTGGGTTTACCAGGAGCAAGCCATGGTGGTCAGCCCCTCCATTTGACTCTTCCTTCAGTGGGAGGGGCTAAAAAACCAGGAAGCCCTCCCCGCTTCTTTGTTGTGCATTCAAGTGAACCAGGAGTTCTGGTTTCTCCCTGCCAAACACGCCAATATCATAAGTCAAGAAATACCATGGTGGTGACTGGCAGTTGCTTGATATATAGGTCTGGGTGGGAGGGTTGAAAACCAAGGGGCTAAGGGAAGGGCTGTCTTTCTCCAAACTGTCTATAGATGTTCTGAGTTGGACTGAGCCACTCTACAGAGGGGGCACGTCAGGGGGGTCCAAAAAGTCAAGATGGTGGTGGCAACCACATAATGTATGCAAAAAAGGAGCTGGGCCTTTTTTTGTGTAAGGTTGTGGCTGTCTTGGCTTGTTCAGCAACTCCCCTCCCCTTCCTCCCCCAATGAGTCTGACTATTTTCTTATACTTAGTTTGGTTAAAATAAGATAAAAGGATGTGTCAAGTAGCCAATCGCTTCAGTAGATGTTGGAATATGGCGAGGTGTGAGTGGGTAAGCAAGTGATGGTTGGCCGTGACTTGCTACATCATCTGATACCTCCCTCATGGATAAGCCTGTTGACCCTGATTGACTGATAATTAATTATGTTTATAGGCTGCTTTTCCACCAAGAAATCAAGGTGGCTTCTGTGGGAATCTCCCTTCCTTTTATCCTTATCACAGCAACCCTGTGAGGTAGGCAGGGGTGAAAGAGAGTCACTGGCCTAAATTTCCATGGCAAAGGCTTCAACCTGAGTCTAAACCACTATATAGGCTCACTGCTTTAGATAAGGAGAGTCAGTTTTTTATTCAGAGAGCACGGTGTTGAATATAATAATATGACAGGCCTCCGAGTTTTGTTTTTGAAAACATTTAGACAAAGAGGAAAAGGGTTGCATGTCCTGAAATATAAACAGGATTTTAATGAATCCTGTTTACACTTGCAGTGAAGCAACGGATGAAATTACAATATGTTCTCTGAGAAACAGAAGTCGTTCATTATTTTTTTTAGTAGCTCTGATGTTTAAGATGGTCGCATCTTCCCTTACATGATTTCATAGTGTCCCTTTGTCTTTCAGGAATGTGCAATTAATGCTGCAAAAGGTCCGGTTTCTCACATTCTTGAAACAGGAATGCGCAATTTAGAGGTGAGTATAGATGGCTTAGGAGTGTAAGTTGTCTTGTATTATATTTAACCATAGTCCCTTATACAGGTAGTCCTTGACTTATGACCATTTGTTTAATGACCATTCAAAGTTACGGCAGTGCTGGAAAAAGTGACTTGTGACTGGTCCTCACACTTACGACTGTCACAGCCTCCCTGCAGTCACATGATCAAACTTTGGGCACATGGCAACTGGCATGAATTTATGATGGTTGTAGCATTCCAGGGTTACATGATCACCATTTGCGACCTTCCCAGGGGGCTTCCAACAAGCAAAGTCAATGGGGGAAGCCAGATTTGTTTAACGACTACATGATTCCCTTAACAGCTGCAGCAAAAAGGGTTGTAAAATCAGGCACAACTCACTTAATGACTGCATCACATAGTGACAGAAGTTCCAGTCCCCATTGTGGTCATAAATTGAGGACTACCTGTATTTCAGTAGCAGGGGTATCCTCAGGAGGAGTAAAAAAAGTCAAAATGGTGGCTGCAATCAAAGCCTTGCCTCTTTTTGTAAAGGGAGTGGGTTCCCAGGGGTTTAATGAGTTTGAGTGAACACAGATGATTTTCCAGCATAACAATCTTTTTCCTGTGATAGCAAATCAAATATGGTGCTAATCCAACCCAAATATATGTACAAAACTCACTATTTTGGGGATTAAATATTCTGGAAAATACCTGAATGTTCATTTTTTTGGGTGTGTGGAACATGCTGATGTGGCCATTTTCACAGCGGCCAGGAGTTTTCTAGAAGTAAATCTTCTTGAACAGGAAGTGTGCAGCTGTACAAAGAGAACAATTTGGTTGGTATTGTTATTGCAAATAATGGTGTTTCTCATTGCTTTTATAGATTATCTGCCCTCAAAAGAACAATGTGCTCAACAAGAAAATCATGTTAAAACCGCAGAGCTTGTCATGTGATGTGGAAAGTCCAGGGAATAACGTTAACCAGACAATCCTTGTCAGCAGTAAACCTCAAGAGACAGCATTTGGTAATGTTTTTATTAGCTCTTAAATCAGTTTAAATGGGAGCTGTTGCTTCTAAGCAAGACTGCAGTGAGATTGGGGAAAATAACAGAGCCATGATACAGCCCTGATTCAGCAAGACATTGACAATTATATGAAGAGAGCATGGTTTGTGAATATGGGCGCATATTAGTGTGAGTCCTCCTTGTGGTGAAATGGAACCAGATGGAGCATCATGATTAACTTTCATTGTTTGGAAAATGGAAAATGAACTATCCTCAAATACTAACCATGTGCCTAAAATAGTATAACAGTGAACCTATTGTAAGAGTGAAACAGAAATTAAAACAGAAGATTGTCTACAACGAAAGAATGAATGGGGTGGGAAGGAAGAGCAAGCCCTGTTGTGGATTTGGCCAACCAGTTTTGCAAACCAGATACAGGTAGTCCTTGCTTAACGACCACAATTGGGATTGGCATTTTGGTTGCTAAGTGAAGCAGTCATTAAGTGAATCCAACCCAATTTTAAGACCTTTTTGCGGTGGTCATTGTTGAATCACCGCAGGTGTTAAGTGAACCACATGGTCATTAAGTGAATCACACAGTTTTCCATTGATTTTGCTTGCCAGAAGCTGGCCAGGAAGACTGAAGATGGTGATCACATAACCGTGGGGGACACTGTGACTGTTGTGTGAGGACCAGTTGTAAGTCAGTTTTCCCAGCACTGTCATAAGTCCAAACCATCACTAAATGAATGGTTGTTAAACGAGGACTACCTGTAAGCAACTGTAAAGAACAACAATAATGATTAGACCATGTGTCCTAACAGCCAGGAACCACGCTGAGACAAGGAACAGGTCTCTAGTGTTTTATTGTTGCTACATAACAGGGAAATCCTAACAAACTGAAGAAGCATGGGAAAAACCCAGACATATAAACCCTAAAGGTTAAGGCGGTCCCGATCTGTGTCTCTTTGAATGGCTGCCCAATTCCTCAGTGCTACGCATGCGCTTAACAGTCTGGATGGGACCCCCCTGCTCGCCATCCTTACTCATGACACCATGTCTATCCTTGTTGACTTGAATCATCAAAGAATTGAGTTCAAAATGTCATTGGCAGAACCCCAGATTCTACATCCTAATTAGGCTGGTAAACCTTTAAACAGACAAATTTTGAATTTAAGATATGGGGCCAGGCTAATACCCAGAAATCAAGATCCCAAAAAGTATATCCCCTTTTCCTTTAGCCAAAGAATGGCCATAATGTACAACATCCTTCCTTTGGGTGATCAGATACCAAATGCTCTTCTTTAGTTGGCTTTAGTTGGCTCTGTTGCTCAACCGTTGAACTCAAGTGAGTTCAACCCGAGTCTCTAGTTGAAACCTGACTGCCTTGCCCTGTAAGTTATTTTTCTAACAGGATTGTGGCATGTCAGCAGGATGTAAGACAAGTCTGAACAAACAAAGCTGGAGTTTGAAGGTCACCCTAGAGTTGCTTCCCATCTGATTTGTCCCTTACTCTATTTTTAAGGTTAGATCAGGAACACATAATTTTTTTGTGTAGGTGCAAAAAAGTACATTCAGGAAATCTCTCCAAAGCTTATTCAAACATCTTTGGTGATTCCATATGCAGGTATGGGTTGGACTGCTTCATCCAAGACATCAAAAAAATCTGAGGGAAAAAGGTCCAAAGAAGAACCTAATCTGAAAGATCACGATATTTCTCTAATGTAATTTATAGGAGAGAAATAGATTTGGGAATTAAGGTGTGTGTGGGGGGGTTTCTTTGAAACAGAACAGAAAAGGAAAAAAGAAAATAAAAAAAGGAAAAGGAAAAAGAACAAAAATTATATACAGTATATGAGGGCTTCTCATGCATAAATGCAGGTATATAGTTTCACGCAACCATGTCAGTAAAGAATGACCATATTTCATTACAATCATCCATTCATAATCCTCATTTGTAAGCCACACATTCATAAATTGGAAGCAACATCAGGTGAGCCAAGTTTTTTGTTTGAAGTATTGACAAAATAAGTATAGTAAACATAAGAAAGATTGCTTTCTTTAGGAACATAGAAAACAGTGCTCCAGAATATTAGATGTGGCTTCTCTTTTTTTACATAGAAAGCAAGTCCTTATTGCTGCAAAGTAAACCTGATATTGCCCATTTTTGACCTTCTCTCAGAAAATAGAGGAAAAGCTGGAAAATATAACCTTGATCTGGGGAGAGAGCTTCAGTATTATTGGTTGGCTCTTTCAGGGCGGTATAACATATTCCATGGCTTTCCCCGATGTCCATGATGGCTGGTAATGCATCACAAAGATGCCAAGTGGGGGAAGGCAGATAAATGATAACAATGAAGGCAGTTATCTGAGTATCAATACTCAGCACTATCCATCAAGAAGTAGTATTAGCCATGAGTTTTGCAGGTTATTAACATATGCATATGAGGCCTGAAAACACTGCTTGCAAACATCTTCCCTGTCACTGACTTTGGGGTTCAGCAGATCTTCTCCCAGAAAAGGAGAAGAAAGGAAAGCAAGCTAGAGTGAAACGTCAATTGGGTGGGCCTTGGTTTAGCAGACTTTGCATTCAACAGATCAAATTTTGGTGGTGATTATGTCACTGGTGTCCATTTAGATTGTGGGTATGCTATCACTGCTCACCTAGCAGTTCGAAAACATGCAAATGTGAGTAGATCAATAGGTACCGCTTCGGCGGGAAGGTAACGGCGTTCCGAGTCGTCATGCTGGCCACGTGACCCGGAAGTGTCTATGACAACGCCGGCTCTAAGGCTTAGAAACGGAGATGAGCACCGCCCCCTAGAGTCGGACACAACTGGACTTTACGTCGAGGGAAACCTTTACCTTTACCTATGCTATCATTATGCCAGTTGATGCAAAGGTCATCCTGCCAATGACGTAAATTGGTGCAAGTGATGTCATTTGTGTTGTTTGTGTCATGATGCCATTGTGCTTATGGTATACATCACCACAAGGATGTTCTCTTGCATTTAATGGACATTTGTGAATAATGGACACTTCTCCCCCCCAGTTAAAAATGAGGTTTCACTGTAATACCCAGCCAGCTCTGGTTCTCTGCAGGACAACAGGGGTGGTGGATAGAATCTTGTTGATTCCTCCGGTCTTCTTTCTGCAAAGATGCCACTCTTTTGATCCAGCTTTCCCCTTTCAGAGCTTGCATGATAGCTAAAATTTCAGGAACCCGGAGGAGAGGTTTCCTCCAGCGTGCAAACAGATTGCCTGCCAGCTCTTGTTCAGGTGCAGCATTTCCAGCTGAAAATCACATTTTGAGCAGTTTCTCCTGTCCAGCCATTGAGATGGAAGTTAGCTCAGCTGCTGAAGAGAAAGAATGGACTATACAGCATTAATCTAGTTGTAATTAATATTATATGGATTTTTAAAAAGTTTTAGGTTTTATCGCTATTTTATAATTCATCACAATTACATCACTATTTTGTCACTATTATATTTCCTTCGTTCCTTTCTTAGTTTTTGTCTTCTCAGTTGTTGTGATTGTGAAGTTATAATCTTTTAGCTACACCATGGGTGCTTTGATTTTTTTCTTATATTATATATGGCGGAAGCCACCGAGAATCTTTGACTGGGGTGGTTATAAATCTAAAAAACGAACTCTTTATAAAGTATCCCATGCCTTATTTGGTATGAACAGAACTGAATGAACTTTCTACCATTTCCATTACCAGTAAAACAACTCATGTATCACTTCCTTGGTTTCTGGCATTCCTTCTTGCAGGTCCATCTGTATGTGCTAGCAATGGATCAAGCCCACCATCCATCGTTCTTTCACCTCATTCAAAGACAAGCAAAAATAAAACTTCGACATTTAGCAGTGAGTCCAAAGGTCATCAGCCACCGTTTCCGCAAAAAGTGCAAGAACCAGACTGTCATCCTTCTTACAAAAACTATCCAAACCATTGGCCTGACAGCACATTAATAGGTGAGAATTAAAATTAAACCAGGTTTGTGGGTAGGAACAATACATTCCATTTTAATTCGTTCGTTAAGAAAACCACTGGCAGGGTAATATTCATTTTATTGTGCTTGGTTTCCAATGTGCTAAATCATAATACAGTTTATTTAGTTGTGGTTTAACATATTACACAACCTCAGTGTGGTTTATAAATCATAGTTTATAGCTTAGTATGTGTAAAGCCAGCCAACTGTGATTTATTATTCAACAAACTGTTGATAAAAGCATGGCTTAGTGCAATGTGTGAATCCCATGGAAAGAGGACACAGCTGTGCTCATACAAAATACTATGCCAGGGTTAGTACAACAGTGGCTTATTGAATAAAATGCCATTGGCTAGTTTTCCAGGAGTTTGATGGCAAGACTGAGGCAAAGCAGCAGCTGGGATTCTCTCTTTTGGAAAATATAAAATCCAATGGTTAGGGTTAGGGTAAGGGTCAGTTCCGCTAGTCATCGTAATCACTGTTGTCTTGCGGTCTTTTAGGCAGCCATCCCTAAGCAGAATGATGCAAAATGTGTGTTTTGGCATCACGATACACCTCTGCTCTTTTGTATATGCCTCATAACATCAATTGCCAGTAGCTAATAAGAGAGTTTGGTATTGCAATGCACATTTTGTCCCTTGTCCCCCTGAAAGTGCCTATGATTCATCTCACCCCGTAAAATTCTGGTTTAATCTTAGAACCATTAACAACCAAAACATGGATTATACCCCAAGACACCACACAATTCTCTGTGTGAGTGTGCATGTATAAGAGGGGCATACTTGTTCTGTATACTGATCTCAGGCCTCCCTTAGGCTGGGTGACTTTGAGCCTCAACCTAACCAACCTCACAGGGTTGTTGTTGTAGGGAAAATAGGAGGCAGGAGTATTGGATATGTTCACCACCTTAAGTTATATAAGAAAAGTGGGATAAAACAATAATAATAAGATATTATTAATATAATTATAGTATAGTATATTAATATTATAATATTATAATATATATTATCATATTAATATATTATACTATAATTATATTAATAATATCTTCTTGTTTCTTATATTATAAAATATAAGTAGAACAACTGTGGCAAAATAAAGCAAAGATAGTCCCAATAGTAATAGGTGCCTTGGGTGCAATCCCAAAACCTGGAGCACCCCTTGAACACCATCGGCATTGACAAAATCACCATCAGTCAATTGCAAAAGGCAGCTTTACTTGGAACAGCTGACATCCTGCCACAATACCTTTAATATTATTAAACAACAACATCTGCCTATCCCAGGTCCTTGGGAAGGACTTGCTCGGTGGACGAAAATGCCAAATCTGGTCTCAACATCTGGCTGACTGTGCAACGAACCATAATAATAATAATCTCTTTATTTTAGGAGGGTCTTTCAGTTATGAATGGTCTAGGGAAGGGATAGTTCTTCCCCAGTTGCAAATTCTCGACATAAAATGGCTCACGAAGGGTCCCGGAAATGTCCAATGCTTGCATTTTCACCGTGTATGCTCTGCTGCATTCCAGGTCCAGGCTGCAAAGAAATGAACTGTTCCACCCTAGCCCTCGGGCGAGAAACCATCTTAAGCTCCATGACGGAAGGGCGTTTGAACCACCTTTTGGATGTCTTGCGTGCCCAGCAGCTCTTATCCAGGGTGGATTACGAAATGATCATGTCACGCCCGACTTTGTCAGGCCGGACCCGTGCTTTGATTGACACGTGCCTGGGTCTGGGGGAGCAGGCTGCCAAGACGGCGGTGGCTGTGCTGTCCAGCCGAAAAGGCAGCCTTGTGCTGCGAAGGCTCCAGATGAACCCGGTGAATTAAACGCTGCGTCTCGATGTGGTTTGTTCAGCTGTGCAGGAACACCTTGCGTTACTTTCCAGCGATGTCCGTCCTCTTAAAAATAAATAAGTAAATAAATACCAGGATTAGATGAGGAGAACGGGCTGCCCACTGCCTGAAGGAAAAGCATCAATCTTTGCTAGTGCTGGCATGATGTTTTCATACGGTGCAAAAGTGGATTGAGGAGCTGTGGGAAATGAAAAGGCATTTAAGGACAGAGCTTTCCCAGTAAACCACTGGGAGAAAAGGCGATGTTGCCAATGGCTGTTGGCCCTTCAAGCAAGACTTAAGGCAGTTGGTCCATCTTCTGGAGCAAATTAACCGTTTGGTTCTCTCCATTCTGAAATCAAGGCTGCATGAAGCGAGAGAGGTTCAGAATTCAGATTTTTCCCAGATGAGGAATGTGGATGCTCAATACTCAGATGGGATTACTAATCTGCAGTGGCTCAGAGAATTATGGGAAACTATGTTGGTCATCTCACAACTGTGAATTTAAACTAGTTTGGTGCTGGGAGATCTCCTAGAAGTTATGAATGAACAAATTGTTTAAAGATTTGTGTGTCGTCTTTCAGTAAAGGTAAACACGTACATGTGAAAACGGTGTCCGTTTTTTAATTTCCAAAATCATACAATTCAGAAAATAAACTCTAAACTGGGTTCATGCATTTTGTTCAGCCAACTTTCTTTAACCATGGTTTTTCTGAATATACCACAATAGACTAGGTTTGCCAAAAAAAACCCCAAACCATAAGCCATAGCTAACAAGCCACAATGTTGGTGCTAGACCCAATCCAAATTAACTCCATTATGCCCTAAAGTGTTGTGTTTTAGTTTAATGTATGGTTTATTGATGAGTCAAATGACCATATCAAATCTAATGTGTTGTGTAAACCAGGTCTGATAACTGGATCCAGGCTAAGTTAGTTGCCCTGAGGTCCTTTTACAACCACCAGGGAAGTTAATCATGCCTAAAATTAAACCCACTGATTGAAATAGCAACTGGATCTGAAACTTATTAATAAAATAACTGTAACTGAAAGGTCATTAAACTCTTAGGAAGAGTTTCTTAAAAAGACCTCAGGATAAAAATACTGTGCATGACAACTTGGAAATATGATAAAATAAAATTGTATAAATGAGGCAGGATAATTCCACAATAATTTGTCTGGAAGTATCCTGGTAAATTGCCATGGTAACCTGAGAGCCATTGTGGTGTAGTGGCATAGGGCCTGGACTAGGGAGTGGGGAGACCCAGGTTCTTGTCCCCACAAAGCCACAGAAGCTCATTGGCTGACTTTGGGCCAGTCCCTCCCACTCAGCCCAAGAGCCAATCAGGTATAGTGGGGAAGGTGCTGGACTAGGGGAATTCTGGGAGTTGAAGTCCACACATCTTCAAGTTCCAAGATTGAGAATCACTGCTGTAAAATCTTAAACTGTAGCAAAATAAAGTTCTAGCAGGTTATAGAAGGAATGACAGAAGTCCTTCCCTTTTAAAGTCTTTTTTAATGGCTCTGAGCCACACCAATGTTATATCCGGGCTTCTAAACCTGTGCGTACTTTTATAAATGTAGACCGCCTGGTGCGATTCAGTGCAGAACCGTTTGGCATTACATTAATGGGCACTATAAATGACTATGGTTTTGCCTTTATTTCTCTTTCATTGGTGGGACTCATGCATTTAACAACTAAAACATCAAACTCCAGCAACAGACCTTTTCCTCATTAACTGAATTCCAGGAGAAAATCAGCAGATGTCTGGAGATACAAAATGCCTGACAGGAAAAAAGAAAAAAAAATCTTTGCTGGCACAGGGAGAACCATGCTTGCATAAATAGAGCATCCAAGTTGTTAAACAGCATTTCTAAAACAGCTTTGCCACATCTGGTGCCCTCCAGATGTGGGGATCTTCCAACTCCCACTGTTCTGCCTGTAGGTAGAACTGAATTCTGCAAACTTATTTGTAGGGGATCAGGCTGTGGAAGGCTAGCAACGATATCACTGAATTAATATTATGTGGCAGAGTGCAGATGTGTCATTCTTGTTTTCATGCTTATATCCATCACCAGTTATACTTTCCCGCAGGGCAGTGAGGAATTGGCAAGTTCATGTCCAATTTTCTTAAACCTCCATGTTCCTGTCAAGATGGAACTTCTTAGGTTGCTGCAAGCAATGATTTCAATATGCAAAAGGAGTGGGCCTTCGATTGCGACACCAAGCCCATCATCTTGCAGATGTTGACACCCCCCCACACCCCAGCTGCCCTGTAATTCATTGAGCAAGTGTATAAGGGAGGGAAGGACTAAAGTATAGGGAAAGATTTTTAACCCAGATATTCTCTTGTGAGACTTAGGAATGCTGTGACTATTTGATCAAAAGCATTTTGATCAAGAGAACCAACCTGACTAGGTCATGCGATCCCCAAATGGTTCCCCAGCTTTGAGAAGAAGGGTGGGGTGAAACAGAGGTTCTGCCTAGGACTAATCACTGCAAAATTGGCCATGTGTGACTGCAACAAGATGCTGTTGGCACACCCAGTGTTTTATAACAAACCAGGTTGCTAGCAAAGACTTGGCAGGTGTTACTGCAACAATACAGTGGGACATTTTGCTGAAGGAAAAGAAAGCAGGAATTTAAAATTCTTCCTATTTGGGCACTAAAGCTCAAACCAGGTTGAAGATACTTGTGCGGCATTGTATGGAATTTGACATGTCTTCCCCTCCTTTTATTTTTTAATGAAAGGTAATGCTATTAGAATTAACAAATGCATTTAGTTATGGATAAAGGATATGAGAAGGAGAAGACTACAGCCAAAGGGGTTATATGATGCCCGATCCCCCACTCATTTTTTTTAAAAAAACATGCATTTTTAAAAGTTTCTAACTTTTTTGCTTGTGAAACCAAATGTTATTCCCAGCCATTGGGGTCTTTTACTCATGCCAGACCAGGCAGTTTTCTTGATTGGGTCACTTAAAATTAAAAGTTCATTTGGAAGTTAACCTGAATCCTATCATTAGGAGAGGAAAAATATGCTAAATGCCAAAATTAATAGACCATTACTTTTTTTTTTCTCTATAAAATTACAGACAGGTCCTTCACTATTGTAAAAATGATGGCTTCTATCTTCAGATGGCAGTAAATCTATCAGGAAATTCTGTCTTAAAAAACAAATACATACCACCTGTTCTTTGCTTCGTTGATGTTCTGCTTTCCTGCCATACCTTTTGTAAAACAAGTGAGAGGTGTCTTCCAACAAAAGGAGAGAAGGTGATATATTCGAAGGAAGAAAAGGAAGGACTTTCAAATATTTTGGGGCCTGAAAACCTGTGTTTTAAAACAAGGCCTACCAAGTCAAAATAGTTGGTTTTCCCTAGCAAATAAATGACTCTCTTACTGCTTTTGGGAGGTGCCATCTTTTTGGAGATACCTCATTCAGATTTGCTAGCATGAGTTTTGAGATTCGTAATTTATTTGTTTATATTTCAATTTTGTCACTGCCCATCTCCCTCAAAGAGCGACTCTGGGTGGTGACTACAACTTAGCATTATAGTTGAGTGCCTAGCCTGTTTCACCCAAGATATGGGGCAATAGTGTGTGTTTTGCTTGCAATTTGTTGATAAGCCTACGTGGTTTGTGATTTCCAGCTCAGAACACGTTAAATCTGGTAGCAGTGATTCCTAGAACATCTCTGGTCTTGGGGATTGAAAGATGTTTCTCCTCCTTCATGATCATCACTGGATTTTTAGGACAAGACAGAGAAGAAGAAGAAAAGATCATTTTTTTTTCAGAAGAATTGGATGTTTATAAAATCCAAAGCACAGAATCTTCCCATATCTAAAATGCATAAGGTTTTTGGTTGTTATGATTTTCTCACGAACTTACAAAACTACTCTAATTTTTATCCTGTGGGATGGCATAGGAAAAATGATTTTAAAAGGTCAGGGCTGCCGTTTTAAAACCGCTCTTTAGCATGGTTAAGAAGACACAAATAATATTATCTCCACTGCACTCCAGGGCAAACATATTTTTCCACTTCTCCATTTCCTTTCCTCTCCTCCGAAGTTGGTGCATCACAATACAAAGTTCATATCAGGATACAGTTGTTTTTCAAAAAAAGTATCTCTTCCAACTCTAAGCTGGAAAGTTCTCAATATGCCTAGGTAGGTGAACAGGCCATTTTTCTTTACAAAGAATTGCCTTGCCAGTTTGCATTATGTCTTGAGCAAGATAACAATGTTTGTTAGAAGACCTTATTTGTAGTTCTTCAGACCTCCTCTTTAAAAGACAATTATTGAAGCAGCGACAGTTTTGTGGAAAAAATATTCAACCCTTTCTAGATTTTCTAAATTTTTGTGTAGCTTTGCCACTGACCATTATCAGAACTTCCTGTAGGCTTGGCTGATATATAACAGCAGTCTGTGAACCAATAGTTAATTGCCAATTAGCTGCTACTTTTTGATAAGTAATCCAACATACAATGTGCCAGTTCAGTCCATCCCGTTAAGAAGAAAATTAAGGCCATTAAACAATCAGATTTGGGTCATAAATCTCATAAAAGTCTGCTTCCTTTATTACGCTAACATTCTCTCCATGGAGATTCAACCATCATGTCGTATCCTACTCAATTTTTTCCCCCTGAAGTCTTCATTAAAAGAGCTGTTGGTACCTATCTAGTTGGAAAAGGTTATAAAACCATTTCTAAATATTTGGGATTGTACCACTCTAAAGTCAGAGACTTGAAGTGGAAAAGATTTTGGAGGATATTGTAGCCATTATGGAAGGAAGAGTTTTAATATTCAATAGGATCAGGTGAGTCATTTGTGGAATCTGGCAAGTCAACTTTTTTTAATTTAGGAAGACCTTTTCTGAGATTCGGATTTTGCTGGATGGATGGTTTAAGGTTTTTTTTTTTTATTCCTCTCAGCCCTCTCCAAACACATAAATATTTGCACATGTATTCTGCCTGGGTTCACACTTTTTGCTAAGCCGTACTGTTTGTTCATGGTATATTGAAGAAACCAATCAGCTATATTTAGACCACAATGATTGGGTGCACAGAATACATTAGGCCAGTGTTTCTTAAAGTGTGGTCCGAAGACCCTGGGGGTCCCCCAAGGCTGTCTCAGGGGTCCGTAAAATCAAAATTATTTGCCAGCCTATGTTGAAAAATAATAAAATATTAAAATCCCATCAAACAATCATGAGATGTGGCAGCAAATGTGTCAATTTTAATTTTTTATGGTAAATATTGATAAATGTAACTCATACAAACAAAAGCTTTTTGGGGTCCTCCATAATTTTTAAAAATGGAACGGCCTCCTGAGAGAAAAAAAAAGTTTAAGAAACACCGCATTAAACCAATGGTTTTTTATGCCTATGACTGCTTTTGCTTCTTTTCTCCGAGCCTGGTCCCTTGTTATCTTTTGCCTTCTTAAATATCCAAAGCTGGACATAATACTCTAGATGAGATCTGACTGGTGATGTTTCTCACTCATTTCCACATGGGCCTTGATCAGAGTCTATTCAAGTACCGTGTTTAATTTGTCACCTTCTCTATGATTCTTCAGTGTAGTCATTTGTAATCAATGGAGTCCTGGGTCCTCTCTGAGCCTTGTTGTTTTCTTGCAGACGTTTCATTGCCAGGCTAGGCAACATCTTCAGTGCGAGGAGGGAGTGGGCCTTGCTCTCAGTTTATATACCGTGGCTTGCCCTGCTTGTGTTGGTGGGGGTGTTGTTCTCTCCTTGGGAGTTCTTTGATTGGGCTGTTGTTTGCTGCTTGGTTGATTGCCTGAGTTAATAGTTCCTTGATTAGGGTGTATTGTGCTGTTTGATGGTTCATCTGGTGTTAATCCTAGTGTTAATCTTTGCATATCTGGGTGTTGACTGCTGGAAAGGGAGTGCCCTGGTCTTTTGGCTTTTCTATTGTCCCTTTTGAATGGTATGTAGGTGTTGTTTACCTCTATGTGTCTGTTGATGGCTGCTTTGTCTGAGTGCCAGGCTTCCAGGAATTCTCTGGCGTTTTTGCATTTGTCATCGCTTCTTGACCCACCCCGTGCATCTAGCCAGGCCAGCCTTAAGCACAGTTTGTAGATAAGCCATAACTGCTTGGTTCCACACATGGGGCTAAGCTACTAACAACGGTTTGCAAAGTAGAGTGGCTGGGTTTGTCCCTGGCTAGATCATTAGATGGTTTGCTTCGCTTTGGAAAGTCGGGCAAATGTAGCCAATTAATTCTTTGATCTTGACCTGATCATCAGTGGTGATGCAGAGCAAGGCCCAGATCTCAAGAGACACAAACTCCCTTTTCATCCTTGGCTACAGCAGTTACTAATATGGAAGATAATGCCAATATTGACAGCCACATTTACAGATACGGTAAACTATCCGCATTGGTGCAAGTACGTGGAGGACAGTCTCAGCCAAACCTAGAGGAGGTTTATGGAAAATGTATATATTTTATTATGTATTATATTATTTTATAGTTCTATATGCTTTTGACTTATGTTTTATTGTAAACTGCCCAGAGCCCCTTTTGTAGGAGATGGGCAGTGATAAATTTGATCAATCAATCAATCAATCAATAAAAGAAAAGGAATTTTGAAAAAAGGAGAGCATTTTATTGTCAGGACTCCAGATTCTTCTCCAGATCAATGTGATTCATCCTTCTTGGCATATGCCTAGGTGGTATTTCTCTGGATATTGTATTGAAACCAAGCAACCATCCAAAATAGCTGTGTTGGAAGCACCCCTGTCTGTAGCAAGGGATGTTTTCCTTTTATGAGAACGGATGTTTTCGTCCCAGTGTACAATGTTTCGTTTATCTAAGGTTTCAGGAGCTCACGCAGGGACAAAAAAAAAAAGTGTCTAGTAGCGTATGATTTAATGCACAGACTTGCCAGGCAATTCAGGAAAACAAAGACCGCATCTCCCTCAAGTTCACATAAATTTAGCACCTGTCTGGAAGCAAAGAAGAACAACAATAGCACAACAACAGTAATGTGAACAGCAAGCTAGACCCATGAGATGAAGGACAGATGGTCCTCACAAGCCAACCTCCCAACGTTTCTGCAGGACTCAGGGCTGCCAGTTGCTCCCTGAAATCCCACAATCAGCTATTATACGGCAGAAGGGTCTGCTTATAGAAAAAAAACTTTCTAAGAAGTTGCTGCGTATTTAGACGTTTCAACCCCCTTTAGCCACTAGACATGCTTACATAATTTGGCCCAACGGAATCTTCTCAATGGACATCTGAAATGTTTCGTTTAGTGGATAATCTGAGTACGTGTCCCTTTGTTATCTTGCCCAAAATGGGCCAAAATCTATTGGTTCTCTCCTTACCATTAGCAAAGACTGTTTGGTGGAAGAGGCTGTTGATAGGAAAAAAGAAGAAAAGAAAATGCTTAAAAATGAAGATGACAGACAGATTATAGAGGGAAAAGGTAGTTGGAAAGAATGGAGTTAAAGGAGGGAACAGTTAAGATTAAAAGAAGCAGAGACAATGCAGAGCGATTTTGAGGGAAATAGAACGCTGTTTTGGAAGTAGGTGAAGAGGATTAAGCAAGAAATCTCAGGCAGAGTAAAAGAACTGAAAAATAAAAGCAATGATTTGGGATACAATTGAACAGATGGAATAAGAAAGAGTATAATAGAGATCTGTATAGGAACGATAATATATTCATGACTTCCAGAAGAAAAATGGTGGACTGAAGACGGCTTCGCGAATAGTGGAGCTGATGACCACAGTGAAGAACGAAGAGCTAGCAAGTAGACCAGCTCTTTGAAATTCGTCTCCAGACAAGGAGAGGACTTGAGATCTCCCGCAAGGGCTCCAGACAGCTGCTCCTCATGAGGAGACCACAAGATAGGTGGTCTCCAGTGAGTTTAGAGCTCTGGGAAACAAAGGAATAGCCATCATGTGGTTGGGTCCAGGCGATGGTTAATACATCTTTGAGAGAGGGGGCATTCCCAACTGCCTTTAAGGAGGCGTGTCATGACCTCGTTGCAAGGCACAAAGAGCCTCACAATGTAGATCATGATCATTAAGAAATAGAGGAAGGAGATAATCAAACTAGGGATTAACACAAGCACCCAAAAGCACCCACACCCATGGACCCATAGGCAGCTGAAAAGAAGGACGTCGGAGGAATGAAGATAAGCCGCACCTGGTGCCCCGGAGGACACAACCGACGCTGGGAGACAAAGGAAGACACCGGGAAAATGCCCAGGCAGCCATCAAGGGTCCCATCAAGAGGGATCGGGACAATGCAGGGTGGGGGAGCCCGGGGCAATACAAGAGGGTATAAAAGGGGCACCTCCGCACCACCACCCCCGTTCCCGTTTTTCGTTCTGTCAGCTATCATTCCAATAAACCAGAAATCCTTAATACCCATTAAGTGAGTCTGTGTCTTATTGCGAAGCGAGACTGACCCTGACAGGCGTTGGTACACCCCCTCTCAAGAAACCATCGCTGGACCCTACTGTGCTGGACAATTTCTGTCCAGTCTCCCACCTCCCTTTTTTGGGGAAAGTGGTTGAGAAAGTGGTGGCACTGCAGCTCCAGAGGATCCTGGAGGAAGCGGATTATCTAGACCCCTTTCAGTCAGGTTTCAGGCCCGGATATGGGACAGAAATGGCATTCGTTGACTTATGGATGACCTCTGGTGGAAGCGGGATGGAGGCAGTGCATCCATCCTTGCTCTTCTTGACCTCTCAGTGGCTTTGGGTACCACCGACCATGGTATCCTTCAAACACATTGCTTTAAAAGCTTCCTAAAAGTCTTATTTATATAGAGATTATATTTGGGAGATATAAAATATTATTCCCTGATGGGTTAGAGAGATGATGTTGCAGATGACCTGATGTCTGAGTATTTCTTCCTCAGTAAATCTGAATATATTTCATTTTCTGCACTGGTTGTTTGTTGAATTCTATTTATGATCTGAGATCAAGCAATAAGAATGCAAGTTCAGAAGTAAAAACAGAGAAAAATGAAAGTATAGAAACTTACACTAAAATGAAATATATCCATAGGATAATATATCAAGATCCATAGATAGCAGATTCAATGATATGGATAATTTAGAATGTTTATTCTTCCAAATTGCCTATTCTTATTTATGGTAGGGGAAGGATAAATATAACAGTGTTAGATGTATCATAACAAGGGTAATAAATAGTTAATTTCCTAATTGTAATTGCACAAAACTTGGCTATCTTCCTGAATTCTCCAGGAACTGTGTCAGCCAAGAGAATCTGAGTTTTCTCCTCATCTGACCAGATAGAACAGCTAAACCACCAAGCGGTTATCAAATCTGCAGGTGCGGCTATAGGAAGGATAAAGAATCTTTCCACAGTGGCTGCTGATGAGCCTTCAAAGCTCTTAAGTTTTTCTCTTGTTTTCATTGTCTCCTTAAATCTAACCACTTCCCCAATATGGGTTCAACCCAACCACCACACATTTGCTGCCTCCTATTAAGCCATCCTAGCTCTGAATCATTTCCATGTGTCGCATTTACTGGTATCCAGCATGGCTGTTCCATCTGGTTTCTCACCAGTTCCTTCTGGCTTGAAAATGTCGTGGAGGGGTCCGTAAAGTCCATTTAGTAATCTCTCCAGGTTTGCTTTGTTAGCAAATGAATAACCACACCGGTTCAGAAACTGATGCCTCTTTGAAGATGTCGAGCATCTAAGGCAGAAAGCAAACATACAGTGGTAATCCCCGCCACCCCATGCGTATACCCAAAGAAAAAGGGGGGGAAAGGCACACTACAAAACGTCACACCTCATATTACGTAGCAAGGCGTGTCCTTCACCAGCTTGAAGTAACGGTAACAGAAGCTGGCCAGAGCTGTTGACCACAATTACTCATGGTTTGCTAACTTCAGTGATGGTTTGGAAATGTCAGTTAATTCCAGTAGCTATTACAACAGGTTGATTTCTTCCAAGCTGGTCACGTTGAAAGAACTAGTCAAGGCATTTATCAAAACAATCTATGTGGCCCATGACATTATCACTGGAGACTTCCTTCCAGGGCCTTCAACACCTGAAAAAAGATAGGAGGTGACCATTACAGGCAGTCCTCGATTTATTGGGACAACTTTGGTCACTAAGCAATGCAGACATTAAGTGAGGCATCACGGAACTGAGCCTTATTTTATGACCTTTTTTGCTGCAGTTGTTAAGCGAATCACATGGTTGTTAGGTGAATCATGCGGCTATTAAGCGAATCTGGCTTCCCCCACTGATTTTGCTTGTCCAAAGGTGGCTGGGAAGGTCACAAGTGGCAATCCTGTGACCCTGGGACGCTGCAGCTGTTGTAAATACATGCCGGTTGCCAAGCGCCCAGATTTTGATCATGTGACAGCAGGGATGTGGCAATGCTTGTAAGTGTGAGGACCAGTCATAAGTCACTTTTTTCAGCGCCATCGTAACTTTGAACAGTCGCTAAACAAATGGTCGTAGTCACAGACTCATCTGCTGCCTTGCCATGACCTTTTCAGTCCTGGTCAGGATTTTAAAAAGTATTGTAATAATATTTAATACATTGTTTAAGGATCTGCATTTCAGCTTGTTCGTACCAACCATCCTGGAAGCCATGCTGATGGACAGCCATGAAAGTCTCAACCAGATAAATCCTGCTTTTGGCAAGATCAGCCCCAGCTGGGAAGCCAGTAACTAACCTGTAGCTGCCAAAATGTATACAGTATAGAATTCCGCGAACTGTCCATTCGGATTTGGTTTGTTTTCCTTTAATTCTGTAATTATGTCACCTCAAATAAATCCAGGACAAATCAGTAGAAGCCAATCAGTTTTTGTTATGTCATGAACTCATTTGTCCCATTTGCCTAGAGGTACTTCCTCATTATCATCAAGACTGAAACAAGCAGAAAAGGGTAAACCTGATGTTGCCACCCACAATTAGTTAAAAAACAAACAAACAAATCAAGGCCAAGTGAATTTTGTGTATCTTGAAAATAAACTAGACATGACTGCATTGTGAACATTGGCAAGCTGTACAGAAAGTAACAATACAGCAAAACTAGGTTCCTGATCTCCGTCCTAGCATCCCTAACTTGCGCAGAATTATGGATCTCCTTTTTTCTTGCTCTCTTTTGCCTTATGACTGTTGGGTTATTGTCTTTGTGGTTACTTTGATAGCATTTGCCAAAGAATGGGCTGCATGTAGTCTAAATAAATTAATTTCTTTTGGGAAGAACTGTGTGTGACAATGAATGCCTTTCTTAATGCAGCCCCAGGGTAGCTGGCAAAAGAAAACAGGACGAACGTTGGTGTCCCTACGGTCATGTGGCGCTTGGCACCCGCCTCTGGATTACAATATCACAGCATCCCGCAGTCATGTGATCGCCATTTGCAACCTTCTCTCCCAGCTTCCTACTAGCAAAGGGAATGGGAACGCTGGCAGGAGGTTGCAAAAGGCGTGACATCTTTGCTTAACGACCTGCTGTGATTTGCTTAACGACGGCAACCGTAAGTGCTGTAATTTCTGTCGCTAAGTGGCAGTCATGTGACATTGCGCTTTATGACTGCATTGCTTAGGGATGGAAATTCCAGCCCCAATTCTGGTCGTTAAAGGAGGACTACCCGTTTAAGAATGGACTGTGCTGTTCGGTTACAAATGTAATTCAGTGTAACCAAAATGTAACCACAGATGTAATTAAACAAACAAACAAAAATCTAACACGAATATCAGACACGTGCTTCACATATTATGTGCTAAGTCATAAGGGCCCTGACTTAGTTTACGGCTTGCAATCTTATATGAGCTACCTTGCAAAACATGGCTTCAAGCAAGCACAGCGTGCGTGGATTCTAAGTGGAAATTTGTGGCTGAGGCTTTGCAAACCAGCCAACTCTCTTTTATTCCCTAAGCCAGCATTTCTCCACCTTGGCAGCTTGAAGATGGGTAGACTTCAACTTCCAGAATTCCTCAGCCAGCCTTGCTGGCTGGGCAATTCTGGGAGTTGAAGTCCACCCATCTTCAAGCTGCCAAGGTGGAGAAACACTGCCCTAAGCCATAGTTAAGCTACTACAGGCTCAGCATAAAACCTATGCGCAGCCAGGGTGCTGTAGAAACCATCATTTGGGGCTTAAAAAACCAGCCAAGCGTAGATAAGCCAGGAAACCAGGCTGAACAACCCCGGGCTCCCCCTGCCACGCGAACCGCCTCCGGTGCTGCCCGGCGGACGCTTGAGCGCGAGCTCAGCCCAGTGCGGTCGGCTCGGTAACCACGGTTAGGCTGACTCCGCTAGAGGCGGGGGAGACAAAGCACTTCCCCGCCGCCAGAGGGGGCGGGGCGGGGCAAGGAGCCACGCCCCGGGGCGGGGCTCGCGGCTGGCCGGCTGCGGGAAAATAAGCCAGGCGGGCAGGGCGCTGCTGCTGCTCCGCCGCTCGCGCGTTAGCGGCGGCAGGTCAGAGGCGGAGTGGACGGCCGGCCGGCCGTCCCGGCGGGCGGCTGGCTGGGTGGAGGGAGCAGGAGCATCGGCTGCAGCATCGGCGTCCCTCGGGAGCCGGCGCGGGCGGTGAGCTGAGGGCACCGGCCAGGCGCGGTGGGAGGAAGGAAGGAAGGAAGGAAGGAAGGAGGAAGGAAGGAAGGATGGTGGGGCTGGGGGCGGCGGCCTCGGCCGGGCGGCGGGAGAGACGGGGTGCCGGCCGCCGCTGGCCGGGCGGGGGGTGGCCCCGGGCAAGGCAGGGGATTCGGGGCGTCCGGCGGTAGCGGGCGGGCGATGGGCGGAACGGGTGGTGGTTGTGTGGATGCGAGGAGTGGCCGCCGGCGCTCGCCTGCCCCGGGTGGGGGCTTCCAGCGTCTGCCCGTTGGGGGCCTCCAGAAATGCGACCCCCGCGCCTTGGAGCTGCGACCCCCGCGCCTTGGAGCTGCGACCCCCAAGCCGCTGTCGCTGGGAAAACGGAGTTGCGGGGCAGGAGAGCCCTGCCTGATTCGGGGTGGTGGTGGTCTGGGAGTTAAAAGCCAGGGCATGGAGGGGGGCGCCGGGTTGCAAAGCGGGAGCGGCTTCAAAACTGCCCTGATTTTCCTCTAGGGCACTAGGGACACAGAACAGCCTTTTCTTCTTGCTCTGGTGCCAAGCTGGGGCGTTTGCATCCCAACGTCCATCCTCCCCTGCCAGCCCAGACTTCGGTTCCCCACCTTGGGGAAGGCTGACAGCTTTTCAGGGATCAAGAGAACCCTTGTTTAGGGAATAGCATTCTTGGTTGTTTGTGGAAAAAGGCATGGTTTTTCTCCAGCCTGCCCTTTGAAATGATCTCTGTGTTTTATTACTACCCCTTGAACCTTTTAAAGGTGGTTTTTATGGCTGGGTTGGGTCTTTTTTAAAAAAAATTGTGCATTGCCTTGGTAGCTTTTTGGTAGAAAGTCAATATAAAATATTAATAATACATAAAGGGGATTCATTTTTGCTGGCAGTGTGGAGAAGGCATGGCCATAGAATGGTCAGCTTTGGACTTTAACGTTCTTGTTTATAACTAAGGACTCAAGTTGCACTTTTGGCTACTTGAGGTGGATATGGGGAAAGTCCTGCCCCAGTGTGTGGGGTGGTGGTGCTGGAAATCAATTCTCTCAGGGGCAGTTTAGTCTAGTGGTTAAGGCACCAGGCTAGAAACCTGGATATTGTGAGTTCTAGTCCTGCTTTAGGCACAAAGCCAGCTGGGTGACCTTGAGCCAGTCCCCCTCTCTCAGCCCTGGGAAGAAGGAGGAAGGGCCAACCACTGCCAGATTCTGCAGTGACTCATCCATGTTGTCATCAGGAGTCAGTCTTGAAATAAGAGAACTAGTCTGGTGTAGCGGTGAAGGTGTTTGACTAGAAGCCAGGAGACCATGAGTTCCAGTCTCGCCTTAGGCGTGAAACCAGCAGGGTGACCTTGGGCCAGTCCCTCTCTCTCATCCCTAAGAAGAAGGCAATGGCAAACCGCTTCTGAAATCTTGCCAAGTACAGGCAGTTGCCAGGAGTCAACAATGACAAAGCCAGTAGACAGTTGCCTTTTACTAAATTGCCACTTAATTCTCTCTTGTTTGGATATGTTGTGCTGTAGTGAACGGCAGAAGGTCTTCAGACCGGAGATTTTTCTCAGCTATCTAAAGATGCTGGAACCCTGGATCTGCCAAGTGTCTAGATTGGCTGTAGCTAATGCTTGCCTAGAATCTCTTTGTAACCAAGTTCTAGAACAGGTTTACCATTTCTCCTGAGGAAGCACGTGAGTTAGATCAGACGGGAACTGTGTTTAGTGCGTGGAAGAGGGGTGTGTGTGTAATCTCACAACCCATTCTTAGTACACTTAGCATCAGAACATTGGAGCTTCAGAGGGCCTGTTCCTTTAAAGCTTTCCTAGGATCATTATGGAACATAATTTTCTGATTTTGTTCCTGTTGTCTCTGAACCCTCTCTTGGGCTGTTTTTCTTTTAAATCAAAAGGAATGTGAGAATTCTTGTAATTCTGCTCCACTGAGAAAAGTAATATTGATTGGTGGATGGTGAGGCTGTGTAATCAGAGCAGTTCTGTTCCTATTACTTAAAAAGCAAACACTTCCTTAAAAAGCAAATACATTCTTATGCTGTAGCAGTTCCTTCTCTATGACTGGTTTAAAAAAAAATAGCGCGGTGTTAGCTTATTTGTCTGGAAGTGCTGTTGGTTTTCGTTAACAAAGCCATTTTTAAAATAACCAGTAAAATTTTTTTACAAAAAAACCACATTTTTTTGTGTTAAGCCAGGCCCAGAAAAGGATGCTCAAGTTGTTTCCAATTTCTTATTTAAAATAAATCTGGAACCAAAGTTTATATAATGCACTTAAAATTAAACACGGTACCACCCTTGGTTGTAATAAAGGGAATATAAACAATGAACTAGCAACTGACTTCAGCATGGCTCAAAACCATTTTTTTTTTTCCTTAGGGTAAGAACTGGTTTGCCTCTCAAAGCATTTCACTTTAACTGGCAGGGTGAGACACTAAAATTAGTTACCCTCGCTTCATAACAACAGGACCACGTTTTCTGTGGCAGGGATAATGCACTTTTTAAAGAAGAAGATGGAATATGGTAGGGGTACAGTTGTGGTATGGTGTGTTCTGGGAAAAAAACCCTAAGATTTTATTAATATTGATTAAAGTTGAGTCCTAAATATGGAAAGTTTGCTACCTGAAGTGAATGTACACCTTCTAAGTTTTTTTTTACATCTATGTTATATGCTTTCTGACGACTTATTTCCTATCTTTATCAGATGAAGAAGAACCAGGCGTTCTATGCAGCACAGTTAGGAGAACGCAAGCAGTCCTGCTACATTTATATTAAAACAGCACCAACAGCCCTCCTCTGATCAGTGTCTTAGCTTGTTAAAGGCTGTGTGGATTCAGCAAGGAAGTATCCCAGGCCCAGTCTAATGCTAACACACTACAGGGAACTGATCTAGTTTGCTTAGCTACTCTAATAGGACAGAGAACTATGATGTGCACTCATGTTTACAGTTCTGGTTTATCCTGATGTGGCTTTGGATGGTTCAATTAAACCTCTGTTTTCAAAGGGACTGAAACTTTGAATGATAGATCGTGGGGACGTATAATGTGGGAAGCACAATGAGGGTCAGTGCAGCTTGCAGAGCAAAGGTGTAACATGGGTGTATAAAGGGGCAGCCATTACTGCATAAATGCAGCTTCCTGATGGTCTTCAAGGGCAGCCTTATGTAGACTGCATTGCAGTAATCCATTCAGGAGTACCTATTTTTCTCTTGTCTTTCCCAATCATTTTCTTTTCTAAAATAAAATTTCTTCTTCCTATTCCTTCCCCCTTACTTAGAGTTGTCATTAGGTTTTGCAAAGTTCCCCTTCCAGAGAGAGAAGATCTGTGTGTATATTGAATGAGCCACAGGCCCCTGTCCTATTCTATCTACTCTTCTCCCCAAAGATCCCTTGGCTCACAAATCCCATCTGATCAATCCATGATGAGGGTTGTCTGGGATATGATGTGGTTTGTACATCAAGAGCTATGACTTAGCTTGTGGGGTGAACTCAGCCAGCTGTATTCCAGAAACCATGAATAAACTATGATTAAACCAGCTTAGCATGATATTTTGCCAAGCAATAGCCTGCCTAGAAATATAAGTGAGAGTTGATTAATTCTTGCAGTTTAAGGAAGGGGCCAGATAGCAACTGAATCCCAACCAATAGCTGCCCATTTTCTTCTCTACAAAAATGGTAGGGGTCCTTCCGTTGTTGCAGATACTGTGGGTGTTGCTGATACTTGGTGCATAACTTTCCCCAGCCTGGTGGTCTCTAGGTCTGTCGGACTACAGTGTCATCCTTCCTAAGCTCTATGGCCAGTGGAAGTTGTACACCAAAGCATCCCCAGATCAGACCAGCCAGTGATAGAGTTTGCTATATGATAACTGCTGCAGAATTTGCTTGCACTAAAATAAATAATTGCCAATCAAAGCGAATATCTGTAGCTCAGGGTTCAACTGTGGAGTCTGTGGTGCTCTCTGAGCCTTGTTGTTTTCCTGCAGACGTTTCATTGCCAGACTAGGCAACATCTTCAGTGACACTGAAGATGTTGCCTAGTTTGGCAAAGAAACTGAAGATGCTGCCTAGTCTGGCAATGAAACGTCTGCAGGAAAACAACAAGGCTCAGAGAGCACCACAGACTCCATAAATGATTGCTTTATGTATCCATCAACGGCATTTACTGAATGTGAGTTTATCTGTTGGCATTTTGTACCTAGCAGTATTTTGACAAAATGCTCTAACAATATTCCTAAATCACAGAAGTAGAATGTTATTTAGCTGAGGAGACTTGCATAAATAGGTTGAAAAAATAGAATCAAGGAGAAAAATCCAGATTTCCTGTTAGCATCATACCATTACCTGACTTACACATTGCATTAAATCCTGCTTTGGGGCTAAATTATAATTGACTGCATTTGCACGCATTAAGCCATAAACTATATTTACAAAATACACTATTTGTGTAACACATTAAAGCAGCAGCATGTTTTGTGAATTATGTAATGTATTACTTCAATCAAAAATATTATGAAGCTAAATTCAGGATTTCTTTCTTTCTCTTTTTAAAAGCTAAGTAGAAGTCTCACCTATTTCCGAGAAACTAGACAAGGTGGTATAAATGGAGTATTTTTTTTTATAGTTTTACTTATATAGCAACTCTGTGTAGGTTGAGGCAAGAGTGAGCCATCTAATTGGTTTCATTGCAAGGTGCACTGATTTCAGACCATGAATGAATTCAATAAAAAAGAGGCTGGTTTTAAATAACTGATGTACATGAAGTTCCTACTGATGTGGGCTGATAGTTCTGGGAATTGAAGTCCCAAGTGTTCTGGGAAATGTGCCTTAAAACAGTCTCATAAAGAAAAACATGGTTTCAGCACTGAAATGTTTTGGCTTAGGATTGAATTTCTATAAAAAACAAATGAAAAGCATAGGAAAAACATGAACAACGTTGTTTTTTAGGTCTGCTGAGTGATCAGTCAGGATCGACATAGTAGATATTATTTGGAAATAGTTCCTGTTTCTTCGATATTTCTGTTTGATAATTAGATGATCCCTTTAGTCAGTATGATTATTTGACTCACAAAGGAAATACAGACGTTAATATAGATCTTTGTCTTTTTTCCCCAGTTTCTGGACTTCAGATTTGCTGGATAATATATTTATTTACTTCTTTGATTTCTATAGCCGCCCATCTCAGCTAGTATGTAGGCAGACTTTTACAGCCATCAAACTGTCTCATGGTTGAAGTCTGAAGAATAAGATATAAATTAGATTGAATAAGAACAAACCCTTTTTGTCATAAGTTCCTAAAAGAATGTATGGCTGTTAAAGGGATTGACCAAACTTCCTTTTCATCCCTCTTTCTCTTAAGCAGCCTTAATATGCCATTTTCACTAAGAAATGTTGAGATCTGTAACCAGAAGCAATGAATTATTTCAGCTCAGGTGAAGTAAGCCTTTTAGTTCATGATTATGTCAGAGAAAGGTTCAAGAAAGATGCGTAGCTTGTGATTGAAAACTGGAATGCCAGAATTGGAAATACTAAGGAGGAAGGTCTGGTTAGATTGTATGGTTTGGAAAGTAAAATGAAGCAGGAGAATGAGTGATCAATTTCTGCCACTCCAGTGATTTCTGCATAGCTAACAGTGTCTTCAAACAACCAGTGTATACATGGAGATCACTGAGGGAGTACGTAGAAATCAAATAGCCTAAATAATAATAATAATAATTATAATATAATTCAACATAGATTAGAGCCCTACATGGAAAAAGCGATGCCAGACATTCAACCTGGCTTTAGAAAAGGCTGAGGAACGTGAGACATTATTGCTGATGCATGCTGGATAATTGAGAAAGCCAAAGAATGCCAAAAAGTACTGAAGTACTATGTGCTTCCTTGATTATAGAAAGGCCTTTGATTGTGTTGATCATGTCAAGCTGTGGAATGCACTTAAGAAAATGGGAGTCCTAGAACATCTTGTCCTCATGCAAAACCTATATGCAGGTCGGGAAGCCACAGTATTGACAGAACGTGATGAAACAGACTGGTTCCAGGTTGGCAAAGGAGTGAGACAAGGCTGCATACTCTCCCCTTATTTATTCAACCTATATGCAGAATATATGCTAACAGAAACTGGATCGGAAGAAGATGAGCATGATTTTAACATTGGAGGAAAAAATGTCAATAACCTATACTATGCTAATGGCACTACCGATAGCTGAAAACACGAAGGGTCTGTAAGCTCTGGTAATAAAACTCAGAGCACAGTGAAAAAATGGGACAAAAAATAAATATAAAGAAGACCAAGCTAATGACAACAGGAGAACAACTAGCATCAGAACTGACAATGAAGTTGCCAAAGTGGGAGATAACTTTTGCCTTTCAGCGTCAATCATCAGTAAAGAAACAAGCATTCCAGAAATACACTGCAGTCTAGCCATTTGGTGGAGCAGACCTGAAGGCCTTGGAACAGATATCCATATCTTGTGATGTGTTTATAGCTGCAAAGATCAGAATAATGCAAGCAGTAGTATTCAATGGAAGTGAAGGCTGGACTTTGAAGAAGCAGGTTAGGAACAGCATTGATACTTTTGAACTTTGGTGTTGGAGAAGGAGGCTCCTGAGAATATGGTGGACAGCCAGGGTTTAGTGACTGGTCTAGACAACAGATGTATCTCATGGACAGACCGCCCACATAGGAAGGGTATTTCTCCCCTACATAGAGAACGTCACTGACTGAATAGGAAAATTAAAGCCATCTGTAGGCCGACTAAGAAAATAACCAGGAAATCATTTGATCATCCAAGGACAGCAGACACCCACTCAAGCATCCGGGGTCTAATCAGAAACCAGTGTAGTTAAAGATCAATCAGAAGTCAGGACACCTGGCTATAAAGACAGGAGCACAGACAGTTCCTGCATTGGAGATCACCTTGCCTCAAAACATGCCAGTCACAGTTGCCAGCACAAAGACAAGAAATCGGTTGTCTAGACCAAGGTCACTAAACCGTGACGCCCAACACCGCCCAACAGATACCTGCCATGAAAGCCTACACCAAACCAATGGATCATTGGACAAATCAACCCAGAGTTCTCACTCAAGGTGCAATGACCAGGCTCCAACTATCCTACTTTGGACGTATTATGCAAAGATCTAGCAGCTCTCTGGAGAAGGCTCTGATGCTGGGAAAGGTGGAAAGAAAGAAGAGTGGAAAGAAAGAGAAGAAGAGGATGACCAGAGCAAGGGGGATAGACTCAGTTACGGTGGTGATGGGGCACCTTTGGAAGACCTGAAGGACTGTGTTAGGGGCAGATCGTCAAGGAAAAGATCTATCTGTGTGGTCACTGAGTGAACAACAACTTGATGGCACATAATCAATCAATGGCTTTACTATGTTTTGACTGAATACTTTGTAAAACCTACAGTATAAGGCTGATGCCTTTTACTTTGTCAGTATAATAAATCACACTAGATATCCAGTGTTATATCTAACCCATTATGGAATCTTTGTTTTAACCTTATTCTAGTTTTATTGAAAACTTCCTTGCCAGATGGAATACTTTGCACACGAAATGAATTGCAATTATTTTATTCCAGTCATTGACCAACCTTAAATAATGCACAATAAAATAGAAGCAAGATAGAAATGAGCATTTAAATGAGATAATGTCAGGCTCTGCCTGAGACCCAAATGAAAACACAGACGCTAGGGTAGGCTTAGGTTCTGGTTTTATTTGGGGATAGAATGCATGCCCTTAGCAAGCTGAGAGTGAGGGGAGCGCGCCGGAACGGGATTTAAATAGCCCGCGCCGGTCAGCGCTCCACCCCACCTTACCCCAGGTGCGTCCCACGAGTCCCAACGGTTTCGTCCCTGCCAGGTGAGAGGTGTCCAGCCCCCTGCGCCCCGGGCATCGCCTCGATCGCCTTCCTGTGTGGTAACGATCCATTGCCGGGCGATCAGGCTCTTAATTCTTCGAAAGCCGGGCGCGCCTCTCCTGTTGTTAGTCAATTACCCGTTGGCTACTTTGTATCTTTTGTTTCCGGGTCTGCCATCTCGGTCGTTACTTAGTTTCCTCGCACCTGTTGCTGTTCTTTGTGTTGCTTAGTTGCCTTTGCCTAATCCGCCAGGGACCCATTTCCTTGTATTGTCATGCGAGCCGTTGCGATGTCACAAGCATCGCAACGGTGATCATGACAGATGAACAAACATAGCCAGCATAAATATAAATATTAAAAAATCAGTTAAACCATTTTAAACACTGGGGCTGCTAGAACTAAGACTTTCAGTGAAGACACCATCATAAATTGTAACAAACAGGTGAACTGTTAACTACTATTATTTAGTATGGGGGAATTATTTATATTTAGTAGGAGGTTTAACTGCTATTATTACTACTAGACTTTGAGCAAGCTTAATTAAATCAGGCTATTCCTAGCGAAGAAGTTTCTGAACTTTGCTGGCTGTTTAATAGAAATTGGCAACTATATACAGTAGGAGGGTGTGTTTTTCTGGTCATCTTTATATGGCTAGGAAATAGAGTCAGTACTACTTGGTGTTGAGGTGGTGAAGATGTTAATAAATTCAACATAGTCTTGTTAAGACTGACAGTGAAGAACCCATGGGCTGTTGTTTTGTTTCATTGTGTTGCATATAAGTTAACTGTGTCCTTAATAAAATAGGCACTTTTTTACTGATACAAGTAATTTTATTTATGTATTATAAATAAATATTTGTCTGTTTCAGTTACTTAAAATGTAAATAGTAACAAAGTTTGAAATGCCAACTGGGTGAAAGGTAAAGAACAAAACATCCTTGAGGCAAGCTTATGACTACACACCTGTATCTATGCAATTTTCTTGGCAGTATGGAAGGGATTTCCATACTTCGATTTCCTGGTTTACCCTGTAACTCTGAACTTGCCCAGTCCTGCTTAGATTTCCAACCCAACTAAACTCAGCCAGGTACTGCTACCTGTTGAGACCTAGGTAGACCTCTTACTTTAATTAACTTGTGTTGTTGCTATAAACAGAAATATATTTCCCCTCCCAGACAGGTTATCACTCCGTAGAATTTATTGCATTTGTATTATTGTAGTAGTGTGTTGGATGTCTGGAATGCAGGAAAAACCAAGCTGGGTATTCATGGCCCAACTATTTAATGTAGAGTCCTTGGGGTTCTCTGAGCTTGGCTGTTTGCTTGCAGACGTTTCATGACCCAACTAGGGAACATCATCAGTGCGAGGGAGTGCGGGGTTTGCTCCCTCTTTATATCCAGTTGCTTGCCCTGCCTGTGCTGGTGGGGGTGTGATTTTCTCCTTGGTAGTTCCTTTATTTAATGTAGCCTGAAATGAATAGACATCGCAAAAAGGCTGCACCTGGTAGACAATGCTGTCAAATTGTAAAGGAACGTGCTTCGAATCAGTGAGATACAATTAAATAGGTTGTTCATTATGTTTTACTTGCTGCCTTTTGCTTATCCAGAACACAGCAACTGTAGGGATAAATTAATTTCTCTACTGTTGTTTTGTGCTTGCCTACTACTATGAGTGGGGGGACGCGGTGGCGCTGCGGGTTAAACCGCTGAGCTGCCGATTGGAAGGTTGGCGGTTCGAACCCGCGCGGTGGGGTGAGCTCCCGTTGTTAATCCCAGCTCCTGCTCACCTAGCAGTTCGAAAACATGCAAATGTGAGTAGATCAATAGGTACCGCTTCGGCGGGAAGGTAACGGCGTTCCGAGTCGTCATGCTGGCCACATGACCCGGAAGTGTCTATAACAACACCGGCTCTAAGGCTTAGAAACGGAGATGAGCACCGCCCCCTAGAGTCGGACACGACTGGACTTTACGTCGAGGGAAACCTTTACCTTTACCTACTACTATGAGTAAGTAGATGTTTTTCCTAAATGGGATGTATTGGCAATGACATTTGTTTTGCCCTGAGATGATTATGTCAGAATGAGTTACATAATTCATGGCTGTCCTTGAGATGCTAGTTGTGTGATGGTGTTCATAGGTTCTTTATGTCCTGTTAGTGTCTACTCTGATTAGCAATGGCTCTCCAAGTCCCTGGGTTAGAATTCTTGGAATTCATGAACTAAACATCTATGAATGGAACTAGTGTAGGAGTTAAACTCCAACTAGCAGTTTTCCTTTGAACTGCCGATCAGCTGTGGTCTTGGCCAGGATCCACAGCTTCAGAAAATAAGTCTGAGTGCTTTCTACATTAGCTGGATAATAATATCCACTCAATAACAACTCAAACAAGCTTTATTGATTGCAGAGTTGCAAGAAGAGGCAAGTACAGGTATGGATAGTCATACCTTGAAGCAAGCTTTTCCTTAACATAGAAGTTAGTCTACTAAGATTTACTGTCACTTAATGCAATTATACTTATTCTTCTAATAAAGAATGGTACTTATTCTTCTAGAACAGGAAAGCCCACAAGGACAGTAACACACCATGAATGGAAGGGTCAGACCCTGACTAATTGTCAGGCTCAGCCCAAGAATGACAAGGAATCAATCCAGCCAAACTTCAGTTCTTTATTTGCTCACACTGTATAGACAGAATCTTGCCAGACTCAAGCTACTCAACCTAAGGGGAAATAACCTGGGAAGGGTCTAAGGCGGGGCTACTCTGAACCTCTTAGTCTTCCCACGTTTGAGCTCTGGGCTGTGTTTTCTCTTATCTTGCCCTCCTCCTTGGAATGTGCTCCCTCCTTTCTGAGAACCAGCTACATTACTGTAATCCATCACACCAATGCCTAAAGGTTTTCTTATGCCAACTGAAAATCCTCCCAAATCCATGTACTTAACATACAGTATGTTCCAGAGAAAAAACATGCACTCTTAAGATCCATTCAACCAGTTGCCCTTCTTTCTCTGTTACATGTGACCATACTGTCATAAGGTATATGATCGGGTCAAGATTGATAATTGATCAGGTCAAGACTATGATCAGGTCAAGATATGATCAGGTCGAGATTAATAATGATAATTAACCTGTGCAAACCTGTTCCCCTTGACCAGTTCCCCCTTCCAGATGAACAAGGCACAATGATTCAAATGAGGAACCAGAGAGTTTCATTTCCATCTAGGTTTGCTGTAGTATGTTAGGAGAAAGGGGATTCACAAAACCCCGATAATATTCTAAAGATGCAGGTTAGAATATGAGATGATGAGAGAATAATGTGAAATAAAATGACAATGAGCATTATGATAAAGTAAAACTAGAAGCCTAATCTCATCAAGATAATTGACCTGATCAATTATCAATCTTGACCCGATCATATACCTTATGACAGTATGGTCACATGTAACAGAGAAGGAAGGGCAACTGATTGAATGGATCTTAAGAGTGCATGTTTTTTCTCTGGAACATACTGTATGATGTTAAGTACATGGATTTGGGAGGATTTTCAGTTGGCATAAGAAAACCTTTAGGCATTGGTGTGATGCATTACAGTAATGTAGCTGGTTCTCAGGAAGGAGGGAGCACATTCCAAGGCGGAGGGCAAGATAAGAGAAAACACAGCCAGTCTAAGAGGTTCAGAGTAGCCATGCCCTAGAGCCATGGGAAGTTGTAATAGAATGTGGGGAAGATCTTGGGAGACGGGGCAAAGAGATGCTGCCAAGGGAATGGTCAGATAGGAGGGAGCACAGTCCACAGCTGGATAGTGGGTGGGGCAAGAGGCTCAGAAGGGACCCTCCCTAGTTTCTTGGGCTGCAAAAGAGATGGGGGGGGGGAGAGAATTGTACTTTCAGACCTGCAAGATTCTGTCAATGTAGCTTTACAATAAAGTAGAATTAGTTCATCTGGTTGTGATTCTTATCTGCTTTACTCTGTGAGGCTGACAGAAGTATAGAAGGCCACAGGAAAGGATGGCATATCAGCTGGTCCCAAAGTTCAGCCAGCATATGAGTGATGACCACAAGAGCATGTGAGCATTGAACATGAAGCTTGTGTAGCTTAACTGTTTCATCTGTGGGTTAGCAGTCAGAAGAGCAATGCATCCCCCATTTTAAAAAATCTAAACCATTCTTGTAGATTGAATAGCCCAAGGAACAGAAAAAGGTAGATCTCAGACAACAAAAAATTGTGATTCTTTATTGGAACAAGAGGCATAGAACAAAAGGACTAGAAACATTAAGCCAAAAGAGGAACCAAGGAATCCACAAAAAGAATTGGTTTCAGGCTAAGTCAAAGCTCCAGATAAAAAGCTGGAAGATAAAAGCAATACAAAGCTAGGATCAAAGTTACTGGTGTGTCTCCACTAAATCTGTGACAGCAATACCTGAAGTGGAGTCAGCAATTTTTTCATAAAATAAGGTTAGGTATGAAGCAAACAAACATATTCATATTAATTAGCAAGTGGGTCATGGGTTTCTAAGGATATTCCATCCTTAGGGGTCTTCTATAAACCAGGAGATTCAAGCACCAGGGGTCTTCTATAAACAACGCATGACTTCTGCCACGGACCCATGGCCTTTCCTCAAACCTGGAGATTGAGCAGGCACCTACAAATCCTCAACTTCCCAGTACCATCATTTTAAATCAAGCCCTTGATTTCAATCCTTACAGGAAGGTACAGATAAACATACACCAGGTACTAGCTTACTTGTCCATGGATATTAATTAGCTACGACACATTAGGGATGTTTTGTTTTTTATTTCTTGGTGAGATTGAACATATCAGCAGAGCTGCAGTGAGCAGCTCTTTCTCTGTACTAGCTGAGTTCACCCATTGTACAAAGTCATAATGAGATTTCCTTGGTTTGGCTTTAGTGAGCCAATCAGTTGCAGGGTTGTTGGTGTGAACCCAGCTGATCTCGCCTTCATTCACAAATGGTGGCTTTCAACTCGCTTAGCCTGATGGGAGAACCTACCCTGTATACATCATAAGTAAGCTTGGTTCCTGACATCAAGCAAATGTCTGTGTAGAGGTAGTGTAATGATTGCCTAAACCCAAATACTCAGTCTCACAAGCTCGGGCTTAAAGATAACTGATTTATTAAAGGAATAGTATGCAAATACAGAGAAAGCTGAGAATGAGCAAAAGCGCGCCAAATACAAACTTAAAAGCCTTGCTTGTGGGCAGGTCCCGCCCCTTCGCCCGTCAGGACGCTCCCCCTCCCAGGTGCTGAATGCCGTTAGACGCGCCTGGGAACGTAACCTTGAACAGGAGCGCAAACCCAAACATGCATTCCAAGTCCTCAAAACAAGGGAGTGCAACAGAATGGAAAAACCCCGGGTGAAGAGATACGGAACAGAGACTGACATGTGAAACGTTACAATGTTAACCAGACATTAGAATGAGAACATGACATATTGCCCCCCCAAAAGAAATCAGGGAGCCGGTTTGTCAGGATAGGCAGAGTGAAATTGGGCTACGAGACGAGGAGAATGCACGTCTGGAGCAGCAACCCATTCAGGATGAGGGAAATGTTTCCAGCGAACGAGGTATTGTAGAGTAGAGCGCTGGCGTCTGGAATCGAGAATAGATGCCACCTCGAAGTGCTGCTGGTTGTCTATCATGAGAGGAGGTGGAGGAGTGGGTTGCGGATGCCAACGGTCCGATGACAGGCAGGGTTTGAGTAAGCTACAATGGAAAACAGGATGTAAACGTTTAAGGTTGTGAGGTAAGTCAAGTTTAAACGTAACAGGGTTGAGCTGAGCAACAATTGGAAAAGGACCGACAAATTTAGGACCAAGTTTTTTAGAGGGTTGTGGGGACTTGATAAATTTAGTTGATAAGTAAACTTTATCCCCGACTGCAAAGGATGGTTCTGGGGAACGCTTGGCATCAGCATGGCGTTTATAGGTAGCTTGGGCGTGGTGGAGAGCGAGTAGAATATTAGACCATGAGTCTTTGAGAGAGTCTGCCCAGCCAGCGAGGGTGGCTGGGAGTGGTTGAGGATGAGGAAGTTCAGGAATAGGAACAAAGTCACGTCCAAAAACTGTTTTAAAGGGAACTTGACCAGTGGTTTGATGAATGGAATTGTTGTAAGCGACCTCAGCAAATGGGAGTAGATCGACCCAGTTGTCTTGTTGGTAGTTAACAAAAGCTCTGAGGTATTGTTCTAATGTAGAATTAACCGCCTCTGTAGATCCGTCCGTTTCCGGATGCCAAGCAGTAGAAAGTGATTGTTTCGTACCCAAAAGTTTTAAAAATGCCCGCCAAAATTGTGACGTAAATTGTGTGCCTCTGTCACTCACCAAACGGGCGGGGATACCGTGGAGGCGGTACACGTGGATGAGGAAGAGGCGTGCCAGCTGTTGTGCGGTGGGGATAGAAGCGCATGGGATAAAGTGGGCTTGTTTGGAGAAAAAGTCTTTGACGACCCAAATGACAGTTTTTCGTTGACTAGGGGGTAGATCAACGATAAAATCCATGGAGATATCTTGCCAAGGGACAGACGGAGTGGCCACGGGTTGAAGGAGACCCTGGGGCTTGCCCGGTTTGCGCTTTATCGCCGCACATACAGGGCACGCAGTGACATATTCCTTTAAGTCTTTGAGTAAAGTGGGCCACCAGAATTGGCGGCGAACGAGGTGCAAAGTTTTCACGTAGCCAAAATGCCCCGCTAGTTTGTCATCGTGGCAGCGCTGGAGTATGGTTTTTCGCATTGCTTCGGGTACATAGAGACGATCGTTGCGCCAGGCAAGATCATCGGTGAAAGTTAACATGTGTCTGTTGGTTTGTAACCAAGTATCTGTTTTAAGGTGGGAGAGCAACTGTTGTTGCAAATCGGAGGGAATTGACAAGGGAGGCGAGCCGCTGGAAGGCGGAGC
This sequence comes from Candoia aspera, assembly GCF_035149785.1. Taxonomy (NCBI): domain Eukaryota; kingdom Metazoa; phylum Chordata; class Lepidosauria; order Squamata; family Candoiidae; genus Candoia; species Candoia aspera. Next base: position 6,255,606 of record NC_086163.1, read on the forward strand.
GGCTGGAGGCGGAGTCGATTGTGCTCGGGTCTGGCTGCGAGTCACCGCTGCCAGACTTAATTGTTTGTCAGTCCAGACGGTGCCTTGGACCGTTGGCCCTGGGCCAGCATCTTGGGGTCTACGTGAGAGTGCATCAGCCAAAAAGTTTTTCTTGCCTGGTATAAATTTAAGAGTGAAGTCAAAGCGGCTGAAGAACTCAGCCCAGCGCAGCTGTTTTGGACTGAGTTTTCGGCTGGTGCTTAGAGCTTCCAGGTTTTTATGGTCAGTCCAGACCTCAAAAGGGTTGGAAGTACCTTCCAATAGGTGTCGCCATGTCTCTAAAGCCATTTTTACCGCAAAAGCCTCCTTTTCCCAAACGTGCCATCGTCTCTCTGTTTCAGTGAATTTGCGAGAGAGGTAGGCACAGGGTTTTAAATCGCCAGATTGGTCAGATTGTAACAAGATTGCGCCTATGGAAAAATCAGAAGCATCGACTTGTACCACGAAGGGTTTAGAGGGGTTTGGATGCTGTAAAATTGGTTCTGTGGTAAAAAGTTGTTTGAGCGTTTCAAACGCTTGCTGACAGGCTGGAGTCCATTTAAGGAGCGCGCCTGGGTTCTTCGAACGTCGCGTATCCCCCTGTCCTTTGGTTTTTAACAGTTCCGTAAGGGGGAGGGCGATTTCTGCAAAATTTTGGGCGAATGCCCGATAGAAATTAGAGAATCCAAGGAAACTTTGTAATTGTCTCCTGGTACGAGGAGGCTCCCATGCCACTATAGCTTCTACTTTTGCAGGGTCCATTTCAATGCCCTGAGCTGAAATTCGGTAACCTAGGTAATCAATTTGCGACTGATGAAACGCACATTTTGACAGTTTTGCGTACAACTGTGCTTTTTTCAATTTAGCCAATACTTGACGCACCAAGTGGATATGTTCTGACATGGTTTCAGTATAAATCAATACATCATCCAAATATACCAGTACCCCTTTAAATAGGTGGTCATGCAAGACCTCATTGATTAACTGCATAAAAACCCCGGGTGCCCCAGATAAACCAAAAGGTAAGACTTTATATTGGAAAGCCCCAAGAGGACAGTTAAATGCTGTTTTCCACTCATCCCCTTTCCTTATGCGAATGCGAAAATAAGCTTCTCTCAAATCCAGTTTTGAGAAGATTTTGCCTCTGGCCAGATGTGATAACATATCTTTGATCAGGGGCAAAGGATATTTATTTAATATTGAGACCGCATTGAGCCCACGGAAATCGGTACAGAGTCTTAATGACCCATCCTTTTTTGGCCGAAATAGGACAGGAGCTCCTACCGGGGAATTTGCCGGCTCAATGAAACCCCTAGCCAGGTTTTTGTCAATGAACTCCCTTAGCGTGGTAAGCTCTTTGGGAGACATGGGGTATATTTTTGGGTGAGGCAATTTTACATTTGGTAAAAACTCAATGGCACAGTCCGTTTTTCGGTGGGGTGGCAAGCGATCCGCTTCTTTTTCCCCAAATACTTCAGCAAAATCCTGATACTGATTGGGTAGTCCTTCAAGAGGGTGAAGCGTTTGCACAGTGGTATACGCTACCCCCCCACCCTCCATGTCCTCCAGTAAGTCCTTTTCGGGTACTTTGTAAAATCCATCTGCAAACGTTACAGTTCTATGGAGCCAGTTGATGAAAGGGTTTTGTTGCACAAACCAAGGCATTCCCAGGATTACCAGAGGGCCCCCCACTGGAGCTACCACAAATGGCAGCTTTTCTTGATGGGAGCCCATCTGCAAAGCGACCAGTCCCGTGGAAAGATTGACTGGTTTCCCTCCCGCCATAGTTCCATCCAACTGGGTGAAAATCATGGGTCTTGCCAAAGGGAACGTGGGCAGTTCGAGAGCTGCTACCACGTCAGGGTGCATTAAGGAACGGGAGCAACCCGAGTCTAGCATAGCCCATACTTCCACAGTTTTGGTTTTTGAGCTCAGTTTAACTTTAACAGTCAGTGTGGGGAAGTTTCCACTCACCGAATCATGGTTACGCCCGGTTTCTTCCACCTGCCCTAGGGCGCCCTTCAGGGCAGGTGGTAGGCTTTTCCCGCCGGCTGCTCGAATTGCAACTCTTCCTCCTCTTCTCCGAAGGATAGGTCGGGGGGGTCCAGTTCTGCGAGGGCCGCCTTCAGTTTTCGCGGTGGAGCAGGAGCAGGCATCTTTACCGTGGGTTTCGTCTGTCGTTCCTCAGGACGGCGTCTCGGGCACGACGTGGCTCGATGCCCGTCTTTCCCACATCTGAGGCACTGACCCTTGGAGAACCGTTGCTCCCTCTCCTCTTCCCAGGTTTTCGGTTTGGGGCGGCTGGCAAGTCCAGATGTGCGCGCTCCTCTAGCAAGACGTGTTTGTCTAAGCTCTTTGGTATGGGCGTAGGTTCGTAGGGCATTTTCTGCGCTTCCCGCCAACTGAATCCACCCATATAACGTTTTGGGATCGTCTCTGCCTAGCGCCCATCGAAGGATTTCGGGTTCTAGCCCCTGCTTGAACAATTCGATGATTGTTGGCTCAGACCAGTCTTCCACTTTTCCTGCTAAAGCTTTAAACTCCAACGCATATTTAGCAACTGAGAGGGACCCTTGGTAGAGTTTGCGCAGGTCATTTTTGGCCGTTTCTTGGGCTAGGGGGTCTTCGAAATGCTCCTTGAGTGCCCACAAAAATTCATCGAAGTCCTCTAACTCAGTTGCCTCAGCTTGGCATAGTTGCACATACCAATCCGCTGCCCTTCCTCTCAGCTTGTTGGCAATGAAATTGACCTTGCCATGTTCAGACTGAAAGTTCCGACCCCAATCTTCTATATAATGCTTGGCATTCGTAATAAAGAAGGAGAGCGTTGCGGGATCCCCATCAAACTTCACTCCAAATGGTGGGAAGGTTCTTACCGGCTCAGCTGGCTGTGGCGGTGCCGCGAATGACAGCGTACGCCGAGCCCCCACAAGTGGTCGATCCCTAGGGGGTCTTGCCTCTCGCTCTCCCCTTTGATGGGTTGATCGAGTCTTACTTCTCCCCCGGGTCGACAGGGTGCTGTGCCTGGGGTACTGTGACGGCTCTTCCTCCCAATCCTCCGGGGTGGGCTCTGCCACTCTGGGCTGATCCTCTCTGGGTAGATCCTTGAGGATCGTCACTATTAAATCCATTTTATCTTCCAATGCCCTCATACGGGCCGGAGTGACCGGCTCCTCCGGGGGTTGGTTGGTTATCACCACCTTCGGTGACAAGGGGACTTCGTGCTCCCAGGCCAATTGGGGAGACCCCCTCCCCGTGGTTCTTTCCATAACAGATCTCTGTTCACTCCTGAGACTCTCCTGTATGGATGTCAGCAGCTCGTCCAATTGGGTATCTCGCAACTCCCGACGTGCTGCTCTTTGCGCTCTCGAGGTTAGCGCTGGCCGGCTTTTGGCCACCTCCCGCTCCTCTTCGCCTCCCTCACATACGCGAAGTTGAGGTTCGGTCATCGCTGGCGTTCCCTCTTATCCAAGGATTGGATGGGGCCAGCGGAAAATGGAAAAAATGATTCTCAGCTTTATGTAATGATTGCCTAAACCCAAATACTCAGTCTCACAAGCTCGGGCTTAAAGATAACTGATTTATTAAAGGAATAGTATGCAAATACAGAGAAAGCTGAGAATGAGCAAAAGCGCGCCAAATACAAACTTAAAAGCCTTGCTTGTGGGCAGGTCCCGCCCCTTCGCCCGTCAGGACGCTCCCCCTCCCAGGTGCTGAATGCCGTTAGACGCGCCTGGGAACGTAACCTTGAACAGGAGCGCAAACCCAAACATGCATTCCAAGTCCTCAAAACAAGGGAGTGCAACAGAATGGAAAAACCCCGGGTGAAGAGATACGGAACAGAGACTGACATGTGAAACGTTACAATGTTAACCAGACATTAGAATGAGAACATGACAGGTAGCCTTTGTAGATGCCATTGTTCATACACTTCCATGACAATCAGGTAGCTCAGAATGTTCTACACCAGTGTTTCACAACCTTGACAACTTTAAGATATGTGGACTTCAACTCCCAGAATTCCTCTGATTCCTTGCTGGCTGGGGGGGAATTCTGGGAGTTGAAGTCCACCCAGCTTAAACTTGCCAAGGTTGAGAAACGCTGGATTAGAGGGATACTAGTTTTCATAAAAGGTAAAGGTAAAGGCTTCCCTTGACATTAAGTCCAGTTGTGTCTGACTCTAGGGGGCGGTGCTCATCTCCGTTTCAAAGCCAAAGAGCCGGCGTTTGTCCGAAGACACTTCTGTGGTCATGTGGCCAGCTGTTACCTGCCCACCGAAGCGGTGCCTATTAATCTACTCACATTGGCATGTTTTCGAACTGCTAGGTTGGCAGTTTTCATATGATGGTTTAAATGTAAGGAAAGGAACAAAAGGGAATATACATTTTATTGTGGTGCATTAACTCTTGTAACTGTTCAGGGAGTCTTCACATCAAACCTTGCATCAATTTTCAGAGAGTCTAAAAGCTACACAAATGTGGAAAGAGCCTTAAAACTGCACAGTTTACTTAAGATTTCTCTCCAGGTAACAAGATTTCTCTCCAGGTAACAAACCATTTCAATAGATCTATTCCTGGATTAAAGTTAATGCTAAATACACGAGTGGGATCTGGCCAGTGAGCTCTGATTTAAACGCATGTTAAATAACCTTCCCTTTGATTTCCCACTTATAGTGTAGAACAGTGTGGCTGGGGAATTCTGGGAGCTGAAGTCCACACAGCTTAAACTTGCCAAGGTTGAGAAACACGACTCTAATCAACACTTCACTGGGATACTCAGCCAGTGTTTTAGTCACATGTCAGATGAATTTCACCTTTCGTGTTAGGAACCTGTACGTCTAAAAGATAACTCCTTAATCCTGTTTTCTCTTTGACTTTAGTTTGGCTTCAGTGTTGACAGTGGGCACCTTGTGGATGTCACCATGGAGAAGAGGGAGAACTGTCCACCTCTGAATTCACTGAATGAGTATCAGCCCATTGCGACAGCTGATAAAATTGATCGGAGCAGCGATGCCCAAAGGAATGGGGGAAACGAAGGAGCTATGCAGCTGAAAAAAGAGATCTCTCTTCTTAACGGGATCTGCCTTATAGTAGGAAACATGATTGGGTCCGGTATATTTGTTTCTCCCAAGGGAGTACTTAACTACTGTACGTCCTATGGATTATCACTAGTAATCTGGGCCATTGGGGGGATGTTTTCCGTGATCGGAGCGCTCTGCTACGCTGAACTCGGCACCACGATCACCAAGTCAGGAGCCAGTTACGCATATATCTTAGAGGCCTTTGGAGGCTTCATTGCCTTTATACGCCTGTGGACATCGCTGTTGATCATTGAGCCAACCAGCCAGGCTATCATCGCAATAACTTTTGCCAACTATATAGTGCAGCCAGTCTTCCCTTCTTGCCAGCCTCCATACATTGCTTGTCGTCTTATTGCTGCTGCTTGTATATGTGAGTATTTTACACAGGTCGTTAGGCCTGAATTTGCTTCCATCATGGCTGGGGGGAAAAGGAGGATTGGAACTGGACATCCTGTGCTGTGGTCTGGCGTGCCCTAAAAAAAAAAAAAAAGATTCACTTAGGGCAAGTTAGCCAGTGGAGAAGCAGGGCTCATGGTGGTCCTCAACCCTCTGGAGCAGCCTTTCTCAACGTTTTGACCCTGGAGGAACCCTTGAAATATTTTTCAGGCCTCGGGGAACCCCTGCCCATCCAGGCTCAAATATAGGCCAGAGGTCGCAAGATTATTATATTTGTTTCCTGTGTAGGCCTGTATGCATTAACAGTGTTCTTAAACTAAAAATAAAGAATGAAGCTGACTCTTTAATGTGAAGTTGCCTGAATTTGAAATAATTTTTTAAATAAATCGTGATCTCCTGGGGAACCCCTAGTGACTTCTCGTGGAACCTGAGGGTTCCACGGGACCCTCGTTGAGAAACCCTGCTCTGGAGTAAGTTATCTTAAAGTCACCCAGTGAACTTCCACGATTGATGGTGGACTTGAACCTGGGTCTTCCCAGCGCTTGTCCAACGCCTTTAACCACCACACTGCATTGCCTCTCCAATATTTGGCTGTTATGGCTTGAAAAGACTTGTTTTTAAATTATTCTTACATGTTTTTCTGGACAAGCATGCGCACAAATAGCTTTCTCCACAGTGTGAATATGATTTATGGCTTAATAAACCATTTTGGAGCACAGAAGATAAATTGGCACTCTGGATGTTTTGGACAGTCCCTCCTTCATGTTCTTTCCACTTCCCATGCATTCTTGGAAAAAGATGCAGGCAGCTTAAGGGATGGCAGGCTGGTGTTACAGTCATGCGGTTGCACGCTCCAAAGCTTCTTTTCAAGATTAAAAAAATAAAGCACCATAAAGCCCTAGCCAAGAGTCCATCTTCTTATGTTACAAACTTGACTGAGTGCAGGATAATCAGAAGAAGTCCTAGGGTGTATATCCAGACTGATAAGATTCATCTGGTGGCTACTCAAAGGGAGGTCTTTCTCAGTGAATTTCCTCCACTCTTCAGTGGTCTCCCGCAGGAATCTGAAGTGCCTCAAATCTTGTAGGCATCTGTTAACAAATATTTCTGCTCGTCCAGGTCTTCCCTATGAAAATGTTCAGTGAATGGTTCTTGGTTTGCTTTTCATCTCTCCCCCCCAACCCATGAATGGGTCTTTACATTGTTTTAATTTGTTGTTTTCATGATTGCATTATAATAGCTGTTGTAATTGTTTTTATCAAGCACATTGCAATTCAACACTATACGAAGTAGTATAGGAATGTATTGAATAAAGTGGTGTTTCCCGGTAGGGACAAAATGAGTTGGAGACTTAACCATTTGTTGAGGGGAAAAGCTTTCTTACTATTGAGGCAAGAGATCTACTCCTCATACATGGGCACAGTAATATGCCAGAGTATTAATCATCCTGGGTGGATACAGTGTGGGTGTGTAAATAACTTTTCTTTCAGGGTAATAAGTGATCTCCGAAGCTTGGGTTGCAGCTGAAGTGGATGCAGACTTGCATAACAGCCGTCAAATACCCTTGGAGGCTACTGAGGAGAAGGGATTTCATCACACACTTGTTTACGGAGTGGTTTCATAAGTTATTTGTGTTCTCGCAAGATACTCCCTATGAGTTGACTTTGGTTGGTTGAATTGCTGTAGGCTAAAAGAAACAGCCTGTGCTTTAAAGAAGGGTAATAGTTAAGTAGCTTTGGAAAACGTTACTAAGCTTGAGCGCCCTTTGAAACTCTTATGGTCCAACAGCTGCAAAGCAACCTGGAGGATGGTGTAATCTGAAGGCCGCACCGGAGTGAGCCTACTTCTGTCACTTAACTTTCACCCAGTTCATTGGTCAACTGGGAAAATGGTGGGCACGAGATTTTTTATTATTATTTTATTGCTATTTGGATTGCCTAAAACTTTTTTTTAAAGTGGAGGCTGATCCTTGTATTCATACTTTAAAATTAAACAACAGCCCTCCAGTAGGTTATGGGACGCGGTGGCGCTGCGGGTTAAACCGCTGAGCTGTCGAGCGGCGGGGTGAGCTCCCGCTGCTCGTCCCAGCTTCTGCACACCAAGCAGTTCGAAAACATGCAAATGTGAGTAGATTAATTGGTACCGCTTCGGCGGGAAGGTAACGGCATTCCGTGAGTCATGCTGGCCACATGACCCGGAAGTGTCCTATGGATAACGCCGGCTCCAAGGCTTTGAAACGGAGATGAGCACCGCCCCCTAGAGTCGGACACGACTGGACTTTACGTCAAGGGAAACCTTTACCTTTACCTACCAGTAGGTTGGTGACAGGCAAGGCTGTATAATACAGGTAGTCCTCACTTAATGACCATTCATTTAACGGTCCCAAGTTACAATGGCCTTGGAAAAAGTACTTTACACTTGCTCACACTTATGACCATCACAAGCCATCGCACCACCCTCACAGTCACACGATTGGAGTTTGGGCACTTGGCAGCTGGCTCGCATTTATGACCAGTTGCCGTGCCCTGCGGTTATGTGATTGCGATTTGTGGCCTTTTTTGCCGGTTCCAGCAAAAAGCATCCATTGGGGAAGCTGGATTTGCTTAATGACTGTGATGATTCACTTAACAACCTATGAGTCACTTAACGGCCACCTTAACATTGGTTGTAAAATCGGGTTCAGTCATGTGGCAACTCACTTAATGACTGCACAGCTTAACCAGTTTTCTGGTCCCTATTGTGATCATTAAATGAGGACTACCTGTACACCAGTTTTTTTCTCCTAACAGCACTTGCACCATTTCTTAATTCTAGTAACGCAGTTAAACGAATACACAGAGAATTTGCCAATGCTCGCAGCACACAGCTTTACTCTCTTCCTGTGTATGGATTGCCATCGCAGTCTGCTAATCCTGTGACAAGTGTTTTAAGGGGAAAGTGCTTGTTCATTATGTTATTAATGGAGGAAAATGGGAGGAGGAATGTGGAATATGGATGCTATAACCTTAACTAATTCCATCATGAAAGAACAACAGGATTTTATTCTGTCTTGCTCTTGGGAACAAAGCAGTATAAGAGTGATGGGGTGCAAAGCATGGATACCAGATTATTTTTCTCCTCTCACCACCCTATTTTTCATTTGTGTGTGAAAATATCAATTTGTTTTTATTAATATTAGTACTAGGTAGAAATGACATTATTTTATGCGTGGTTTTGTGTAAGGAACATTCTTTTCCATCATTAAACCTCTGCTCCTTAGTCAGAAATAATCAGATGCTGTGATAACAGGTGGGGAGATCCTCTGCATTGGATCATTGTCATTTTCATTCTTTTTCCTTTTAATTCGTTTCCCTTTGTGGACTAGATTGCTCTAATCATAATTCTCTGTGATATCCAAGCTGAGTGAGCAAACTGTGATTACTGCTTGCTAACTTTCATAATCTCAAATGGATTTGCAAATCGTGATTGGAACTCATTTTAACTGTCTTTTGCCTGAATATACATCACAGTGTGATTAGAGCAGTTTCTCAACCTTAGCAACTTTAAGATGTGTGGACTTCAACTCCCAGAATCCCCTAGCCAGCATGCTGGCTAGGGAATTCTGGGAATTGAAGTCCATCTGTCTTAAAGTTGCTAAGGTTGAGAAACACCGAATTAGAGCATAAGGGAATTCTTGGAAGGCAGAAGAGAAAGCCAGGGATATTTAGAAGGAGCCTGGGAGCACTTTTCCCAACTAACAAATTTTATAAAAAGGCATGAGTTTTTACAAGCTACAGACCCCTTCATCAGATGCATTAATTTGTTAGTCAGAAAAGATGGTCCCAGACTCCTTCTGATTTTTGGCTACCGTAGACTAACACAGCTGTCCTATAATGCCAGGAATGTTCCTGATTCTCCATACTGTTTTTCAGGTCCAGACCTCAAAAGAAACCAGAACATGGTTTGTTTGATTTTGGCCTAGTGTGATGTATGAACCTACTCATCGTACTAACTGAATCATGGTTTATTGCTGATGGATGTGAAACAGGCTACTATGACTACTTAGCAACCTGTATCTTAATATGTAAATCCAGCCTATTTTTTTGATTTAACCACCACAGACGTTTATAACAAAGTTTTTTGAGAGAAAAAGAATATTTTTTAGTCTAATGGACTGTACAGCTGAGCACCCTTTGGTAAAGCTTACAGTATCACTCTGTGGTTATGTATTATTTCTGTAGAGTTGGTTTAACAGACAAGGTACCGTTTAGTGGAAGGTTTCGCTATCAGTGAGACCAACTTTTTAAAAAACAAATGACCATGCTTTTTGAAGTGTGCCATGCGTATAATTGTAACTATACTTTCAAAAGCATCCTAGAGTTAAGGAAACATATCAGGAAGGAATAATTCCAGTTAACATGATGCAGAAGTATGTTGGAACTAACTTTATCTTTTTCCTGTTCGTCAGATACGATAATTTTCTTTAAAATCAAAACACTCCAGCTGTTTTTGTTGCCAAGTGACAGATCTGAAGTGGCATTTCCTATGTTCAACAAAAGCGCGTCAGTTAAAAAAAGAATGTTTTTGTTAATTTAAAAGATGGGGATTGCAAATGACAGTCTGAAAATGAACAATATTTTCATGGTTTCGGTGCAGTTGCCCTAAAGTTTACTTGATGAAGTCCTCCCTGTTTTGCCACGGAGGTGTTAAAGAGCAAGCAAATTGGTTGTGTGCCCCTTTTAAACATTGTGGCTCTCCTTAACCCGACCTGCTGAGCTTGTTTACTAATATGGCATTGTGACTATTAACTCTGGCATGGAAGAGGATTTCAAGCCAGTGCTTGCTTTAAAACAACCACCACCACCTTCTAATGCCCTCCCTGCTTCTCTTTTTGTCTTGTAGGTCTTCTAACGTTTATAAATTGTGCCTATGTTAAATGGGGAACAAGGGTGCAGAATGCATTCACCTGTGCCAAAGTCATTGCTCTTATTGCCATCATCGTAACAGGAATTGTTAAACTATGCCAGGGTAAGATTAACAGCTGAATATATAGAGGTTTGTATTGATTGTATTGTATTGAGAGCCAGATTGGTGTAGCGGCTAAGGCACCAGGCTAGAACCCGGCAGAACGTGAGTTCTAGTCCTGCCTTGGGCACGAAGCCAGCTGGGTGACCTTGGGCCAGTCCCCCTCTCTCAGCCCTGGAAAGGAGGAGGCAAGGGCCAACCACTTCCAAACTCTGAAGCAACTCATCAGTGTAGCCATCAGGAGTCAAGACTAAAATAAGAGAACTAGTTTGGTATAGTGGTTAAGGCACCAGGCTAGAACCCGGCAGAACGTGAGTTCTAGTCCTGCCTTGGGCACGAAGCCGGCTGGGTGACCTTGGGCCAGTCCCCCTCTCTCAGCCCTGGAAAGGAGGAGGCAAGGGCCAACCACTTCCAAACTCTGAAGCAACTCATCAGTGTAGCCATCAGGAGTCAAGACTAAAATAAGAGAACTAGTTTGGTATAGTGGTTAAGGCATCAGGCTAGAACCCGGCAGAACGTGAGTTCTAGTCCTGCCTTGGGCACGAAGCCAGCTGGGTGACCTTGGGCCAGTCCCCCTCTCTCAACCCTGGAAAGGAGGAGGCAAGGGCCAACCACTTCCAAACTCTGAAGCAACTCATCAGTGTAGCCATCAGGAGTCAAGACTAAAATAAGAGAACTAGTTTGGTATAGTGGTTAAGGCATCAGGCTAGAACCCGGCAGAACGTGAGTTCTAGTCCTGCCTTGGGCACGAAGCCGGCTGGGTGACCTTGGGCCAGTCCCCCTCTCTCAGCCCTGGAAAGGAGGAGGCAAGGGCCAACCACTTCCAAACTCTGAAGCAACTCATCAGTGTAGCCATCAGGAGTCAAGACTAAAATAAGAGAACTAGTTTGGTATAGTGGTTAAGGCATCAGGCTAGAACCCGGCAGAACGTGAGTTCTAGTCCTGCCTTGGGCACGGTGACCTTGGGCCAGTCCCCCTCTCTCAACCCTGGAAAGGAGGAGGCAAGGGCCAACCACTTCCAAACTCTGAAGCAACTCATCAGTGTAGCCATCAGGAGTCAAGACTAAAATAAGAGAACTAGTTTGGTATAGTGGTTAAGGCACCAGGCTAGAACCCGGCAGAACGTGAGTTCTAGTCCTGCCTTGGGCACGAAGCCGGCTGGGTGACCTTGGGCCAGTCCCCCTCTCTCAGCCCTGGAAAGGAGGAGGCAAGGGCCAACCACTTCCACACTCTGAAGCAACTCATCAGTGTAGCCATCAGGAGTCAAGACTAAAATAAGAGAACTAGTTTGGTATAGTGGTTAAGGCATCAGGCTAGAACCCGGCAGAACGTGAGTTCTAGTCCTGCCTTGGGCACGAAGCCGGCTGGGTGACCTTGGGCCAGTCCCTCTCTCTCAGCCCTGGAAAGGAGGAGGCAAGGACCAACCACTTCCAAACTCTGAAGCAACTCATCAGTGTAGCCATCAGGAGTCAAGACTAAAATAAGAGAACTAGTTTGGTATAGTGGTTAAGGCATCAGGCTAGAACCCGGCAGAACGTGAGTTCTAGTCCTGCCTTGGGCACGAAGCCGGCTGGGTGACCTTGGGCCAGTCCCTCCCTCTCAGCCCTGGAAAGGAGGAGGCAAGGACCAACCACTTCCAAACTCTGAAGCAACTCATTAGTGTAGCCATCAGGAGTCAAGACTAAAATAAGAGAACTAGTTTGGTATAGTGGTTAAGGCATCAGGCTAGAAACCAGGAGACCATGAATTCTAGTCCCATTGTAGGCATGAAGCCAGCTGGGTGACCTTGGGCCAGTCCCTCTCTCTCAGCCCTAGGGAGAAGAAGGCCAGGGCAAACCACTTCCAAAAACCCTTGCCAAGAAAACTGCAGGGACTAGTCCAGGCAGTCACCAGGAGTCAACACTGACTCAAAGGCACAAAGAAATAAAAATTGATCAGCAAAGCCATACATTGTCGAAGCACCATTTGGTTTATTTTTGATCAGAAGGTGTAATACTTGTTGGTCTCCTCAGCAGCTAGGCTGATCTAAGGGGGTAGAAGGTATGTTAAAGAGCTCCTTAATGTGAACAATTTCTGTTTATGAAAAGTCTTTCATCTTAATGGGAAGGTATGAAAGAGAAATTGTGAAATAAGTTAAGCTGGAAGTGGAGGTTTAGCAGTATTTTCAATGGATTTAACAGAGAAAAAGGTTCTGGCTGTGCTCCAGCATTAATCAGTTTAGCAATGCATGGATTTATGCTACACCCAACAAATATTTTATGAACACTCACTATTTATATGTACTTAGCACTATAACCCCTTCCATAATTCACTTCCTTCTTACCCCTTCTAAACATTTTTGTAGTTGTGTGTATACTGTTCTTTTGGGAAAATACTTCCAGCATCTGGTGAAAGGAACCGTAATCCACAAAAGCTTATTCCATAGTAATTTGGTTAACCTTTAAAATAATACAACTTTTTTCCCCCTGCAGCAGACATGAAAGACCACCCTTTTGGAAATGTAGTACGTTAACAACCTAACTTGAATCTGTGAACAAGCTATATGTGGTTGCTAACTTCTTGATGTATATGTTTAAACATACACCTGTGAAAATTGTAATCTGAGCTGAAATTTTCAAGGAGAAAAGGGGAAATAAGGGACCCCTTCCCTTTGCTGGTGCTTGCAAAAGTTTCATCCTGCCAAACAGCTGTTCTTCCCCATTTCCTAATAAAAAGGAAGAGACAGGGAAGTCCAATGATGAAGATGCTGAGCTAGAAGTGGGGACCTCTGTTCTCGCTGCTTTGAAGGCTGTGGGCCAGTTCCTCCCTCTCGGTCTGAGACCCTTTGGGGTGAAGATCGTAGATTAGGAATGGAGGGACCCAGGTTATTATCCTCCCTCAGTCACAGAAGCCAGCTGGTGACCTTGAGACTGTCATTCCCTCTCAGCCCTAATCAGTGCCAGACTCCCTGACAAGCTGGCTGATAAACAAAGCCCCTTGTTGCATCATGCTTTGAGGTAAGAACTAGGTGAATGCCATGGAAAAATCAGTAGACCCCACAACTAGGTAGGATAAACACTAAGAAGAACAACAATGTCATTTTGTTTATCAATATCCCAGGCCCCTTTAATCATAGGCATTAACCGGGCAAAACCCTGTTTAGCACCAGCAAGGAAGTCCACCGTGAGTTTTGGGATCTTTTAGTTATATTGGGTACTTAATTTGCATAGTTAACAACCTGGAGTGGTGCTTGGTTTGTATAGCAGTTGCTCAGTTAAGAAGAAAAAAGGATGATTCATCTCTGCGATTCTGTGAGGTATGAATTACGTGTTTTCTTTAGAAGGGTTGCACGTTCCTTGAAAACCCCAAAATTCAGTGTGGATATTCAAAGCAATGCTCTGGTTTTATCTTCCTTGCTATAGAGCAGCCTTTCTCAACTTTTTGACCCTGGAGGAACCCTTGAAATGTTTTTCAGGTCTGGGGGAACCCCTGCACATTCAGACTCAAATATGGGCCAGAAGTTCCAAAATTATTACATTTGTTGTACGGGTAGGCCTGTAGATATGCATTAACAGTGTTCTTAATCAAAAATAAAGAATGAAACTTACCTCTTTCATGTGAAGTTGCCTGAATTTGAAATAACTTTTTAAATAAATTGTGATCTCCCAGGGAAGCCCTCGTGACCCCTTGCAGAACCCGAGGGTGCCACGGAACCCTGGTGGAGAAACCCTGACCTAGAATCTTAACTCTGAGTGACCCAGTTTGAGATCATTTATTTTCTGCTGGGAATATTTCGGGACTACAGCTATGTATATATACAACTGTAGCATCGTTTTCTAGCCTTTGTTAACATCTCTAACATTTTGAGTTTCAGCCTAATCGATCTTGAGGGCTGGGACAAATTTAGGTTAGAACAAAATCTAGAACAGACACACGCATGCCTACACTTGTGTCTCGATGGGCATTGTCTTACCAGTTTCGTTGGAATAGTAAGATGTTTAAACCACTACTCATAATTAGGAATGGTTTTTTAAATATCTAATTAAAGATGTAAGTTTTGTTGTTGTTAATTTAAACATGCAGGCGTATGTCACCGTAAAAGTGGTTTATCGTGCTTCAAAGGATTCCAATTAGCAGTGACATCTTGCTATCTAATTCCTTTCTAGTGAAGAGTGCACTCCCGATGCACTGTTTTATGTGTTCTGGATTTGTGTAGGAACTTTTATTGCTCGAATCTGAATGAACCTTGATCACCCCCACAAAATTAAAAACCAAGCACAAGTCCATTGAAATTCCAGCAGAACCTAGTCATTGCTATAACTTAAACAACTTATTTATCTTCAGAATGTTAACTCTTCATTAACGCTTTGCAGATCAATACTTGCAGATTAGACTATTGTTCTAAAAATGGCATAATACTATGCAGCTTCCCTCTTATGTCTCCTTTCACCAAACTGTGACAGTGTGAGAATATCAAGGTTAAAGAATTAGAAGGAAGTTGAAAAGAAAAGGGGGAGGAAAAAAAGAAACGAGTAGCAATTCCCAGAAGAGTTGATTTCAGTTGCTGCTCCTTCAGCTAGGATCAAACATTAATGGGTATACACAGAGTGAAGTGCTACAACTCAAATAATTATCCCCAAAATGAAATCAATTCTGATCCACAGCTGGAATTCACTACACGTGGTCCTCACTTAACAACCATTTGTTTAGCGATGGTTCGGACTTACAACTGTGTTGAAAAAAACCCACTTACAACTGGTTCTCATACTTATGCCTGTTGCAGGGTCCCTGCAGTCACGATCACAATTTGGGCACTTGGCAACCGGTTCGCATTTATGACCATTGCAGTGTCCCGTGGTCACGTGATTGCCATTTTCACCCTTCCTGGCTGGCTTCTGGCAATCAAAATCAATGGGGAACCGAGTGGTTTGCTTAATAACCACATGGTTTGCTTAATGCCCACAGTGATTCACTTAATGACTACCACAAAAGTTGTAAAATCAGGTCAGATTTGCTTTGCAGATCTGCTTCACTTAATAACCAAAATTTTGGTCCCAATTGTGGTTGTTAAGTGAGGACTACCTGTAGATCCCAGCTTGTTATATAATCCCCAGATTTCCAACCTGGATTTCTTAAAAGATTGGGGGGTCCTCCTTTGGCATTTTGCCAACAGCAGAGGAAGGATGCTGCCATGAAAGAGGAAGGCAAAATGGAGCCAGCCCTTTCTTCTACTTAGACTGATTCTCAGAGTCTGATTTTGGGGGGCTTCACATGTAACTGGACTGACGGATCTGTTTCCTTCAGGTTTGTGAATTTTGTAATAAAACCCTAACTTCTACATGGCTTTTCAAATCTTGTAGAGTGACGTATGGGTTTATTTAAATTGTTCTGAGCTTTAGACCTGAGCTAAACATGATCTCCCCCCCTCAAAAAAAAAAAAATCCTAAGCAGTTATGGTGCAATATAGATTATGTTGTGTTCAAAGTTCTCTTCAATGGGTATTCAGCTGAGAGAGAGCGAGAGCGAGCATGTTAGTAAACCTCGTCTAGTTAATACAGTATGTAGTTTGGTCCTGAAATGTGTAGTGTACTTAAATTATATTATTGTTTGAACATAAGTTTGGCCTGTGAGCCAGCAATGGGAATGACCTTAAAAAGCTGTTTTGGTGACCTTTGTATGCAGATTGCTGACAAGGTTGCTTGTATTTTAAAGCCAAGATTTAAACCTTCCCTTCCCTTTAGCCATACTTGTGTTTTTCCTTTGTTATTTGTCTATTGTTCAGTTTTGGCCACCTGGCCTTGCTGATCTGTTTTCCTTATGAGCTACAATATCTGAGCTATTGTAGGTTTATCATGATACGCACTTTAAAAACAATTATTCCTGTTTGGTTTGGAAATTTCAATCTTACAGTGGGATGAGAAAATAGGAAGTCTGCATTTCCATTGTGCTGAAAACGCATTTATACCTTCAGCATATTCTTTCTTCATCAGCTGGGCCTATGCAGTCTCAAGCATTATTGTAATGTAATGTATCCCTTGCGATATTATGTTTGTTTTTGACATCCTTGTAACTCAGCCATCTCTGTTGTAACTAGCCATCATCCATCACCCTGATTTTCATGAGGAGGTAAGATGGTGAAACCGATTATGGGCCTGATTTGTACTGATCATTTTAAATATTGCAGAGAGTTCTAGGTAAACTCCTGTGAAGCAACTTTGCAGTTTGTTTTCTAAGTCATCCTGAATAAAAACAGTTAACTGCTGGTTTTAATAATTGTTTTCATTTAATCTATCTACTGTCTAAAAAAATACAACTTGGAAAATGGTTTGTGTACTGAGAAATGGAGAGTGGACGTACCTTAGTAAAATGTCTCTTCTTTCAGTATGTCTGTGATTAGATTTACAGCTTTAACATCAATCCAACGTCCCTCCTTTGTTTAACATCCAGCTGGATGAAGTTGCAGGAGAAGTTTTAACTCACTATTGTATGGTGTTTTGATTGATTCTAATAAATGTGTTTCCCAACTATGCATTCGGCATTTTGCCTCATTCAGCACCACCTACAGATGCAAGAAAGGTAATGCTTCTCCGCATCATCAGCCCGTCCCACCCGATCATGCAGGGAGGGCATGCTGTGGACCCCGTCGATAAGAGAATTCCATCTGTAAAACTACATTTTACAATAGGCAGAAAACAGGCGGGAAAAGCAACAGCTGACCAGGGAACCTGCCGGTTGAAATATAACAAACCTAGAGGGCACCAAGTGGGAGAAAATGCTTTAGGCAGCGGTCTTTCCCCTCACCCTTACTGCCCCATTTCTCCCCCACAGTTCCAGTCTAGACAGCAAGTGCCTTAGAGCAGAGACCAATCCCCCAGCAAATTGTTTTCAGTTTTCTTATTAAAGGCATAGTACGAATGAGCACAACGCAGAAAGCGTCTCTGAGCTTGGTTAGTCCTTCACGATATTCTGTCCCCCAGAAACTCCGATGGCCCCACAGTACCTTTGTGCTCCACTCCTGTGTGCCATAAGATTCTTTGAGTAGACAATGGCAGCTGAATTCCTGAGCTGATCTTTATACCAATACTGCACTAAGGAAATTAAATAAAGCTTTTCTAGCAAAGCAAGTTAAGCCAAAGCAATTGGAAATAGCCATGAGGTCACCTGGATCCTGCAGTAGGAATTTTGTTAAGTCTCTTCTAGTCTGTAACACAATGTTTTAAATGCCAAACACACTTGGATGGTTAGAAGAACAAAGGGGGGGATATGGAATTCAAAATATTACATCGATTTTTGGAGCAGAGAATTCTGAAAAATATTACCCTTGATCATGCAGAGAAGGCATGCTACGGACCCCGTCGATAAGAGAATTCCATCTGGCAGGGTCCAGGAGGGGGGCCTTCTCTGCAGTAGCACCCGCCCTCTGGAACATCTTGCCCCCGGAGGTGAGATTAGCCCCATCGCTCCTGGCCTTCCGGAGGAAGTTGAAGACCTGGCTCTGCCACCGGGCTTGGGGCAGGGAGGAGAATCGCCATACTTGGGGCTGGCTAGTGCCTTGAAGTGCCCCTCCTATGCAAGGACTGAAGGAGACCACAGCCATCTGGATTTTATTAGATGGGGTAGTTGAGAAATTGTTTTAGAGGGATTTTACTGGAATTTTATTATATATTTATTGTTTTATATTGTAAACTGCCCAGAGTCCCTCAGGTTGGAGGAGATGGGCAGTGACAAATTTGATAAATAAATAATAAATAATTTTTTAAAAAATGGTCGCTCTAGTAACGGACCAATTGATCTGGCTGGAGTAGCTTCAAAATTATGTCCTAGTGGCTGAGACGAAATAAGAAAATAAGACTAAACCTTGATGTCTACCTGTACTTTTGAAACCATTTTTTCCTCCTTTTGGGGGAGGTGGGCGGTAATAAAAATTTGATTAATAAATAAATAAATAAAATGGTGTCTGTTGGGTGGTTTAATTTGTGTTTGGTCTAAATTAGTGCTTTTCTCAACCTTGGCAACTTTAAGATGTGTGGACTTCAACTCCCAGAATTCCCAGCCAGCACTGGGAGTTGAAGTCCACCCATCTTAAAGTTGCCAGGGTTGAGAAAAACACTGATCTAGATTATCCAGTACAGACCCTAAATAAGGAAGTTAGTGTTGTTTTCTCATAGATCTTTGAAACTGTCTGAATGAGTAGATATCTACAATCCTAAGACTGATAGTGACATTTATGACATTGAATCCAAAATCCCCTGCTCTAGATTAAAGCCAAGATGATTTTTTTCCACATTCCAAAAAGAAGGATGTGACTTTGCACCCGCCCCCACTTTTTTTCTTAAATGGGTGCTTTAAAATGGGCATGTGGAATTTCCTGGAATTGCCGGAAGCAGAGATGTCTCTGAGTTGGAAGTTTTATGGAATCTAGCTTCTATAGCGGTGGCGCTGCGGGTTAAACCGCTGAGCTGTCGATCGGAAGGTCGGCGGTTCGAAACCGCGCGGCGGGGTGAGCTCCCGTTGTTAATCCCAGCTCCTGCTCACCTAGCAGTTCGAAAACATGCAAATGTGAGTAGATCAATAGGTACCGCTTCGGCAGGAAGGTAACGGCGTTCCGAGTCGTCATGACAGCCACATGACCCGGAAGTGTCTATGACAATGCCGGCTCCAAGGCTTAGAAACGGAGATGAGCACCGCCCCCTAGAGTCGGACTCGACTGGACTTTACGTCAAGGGAAACCTTTACCTTTACCTAGCTTCTATAGCAATCAGCGTTGCTGCTGATTGTAAATACTTATATAATATGGAATCTTGCCAGATTTCTGGTGGGATTACCAAAGTTTGTCCGATCAGGAATTTTGTGGGATTATTGCGTCGTATTATGGTATGGGTGTCAGAGGTTCTGTATGGTTGAAATTTTGCTTATTACGTGTTCCTCAGAACTTCATTTTGTACACTGTGACGTTGCATTTATTTCTCTGTTCTTCTTTTATATCCAGGATACTCAGAAAACTTTCAGGACAGTTTTGAGGGGTCATCTTGGAACCTTGGGGGCATTTCTCTCGCACTTTATTCTGCCCTGTTCTCGTACTCAGGTTGGGACACTCTCAATTTTGTAACTGAAGAAATAAAAAATCCAGAAAGGTAGGAGCCGTTTGGAGCTTTTATTTATGTATTTATGTATTTATGTATGTATTTATTTATTTATTTAAAAGTGGTTAGAGACCCTCGCAAAGTCTTCGGCTGATGAGGAATCTGATTCCAGAAATCAAGGAAATAGCTTGCATTAATGTTAGCATCTTTGAACCCTGCAGATATAAAGGACACAATGGTGAAGTTGAAGAGGTTTGTTAAGGACAATCTGGCTTGCTGTAGGAAAAGGAATGTAGCATGCTGCTTGCCTAATTGATACAGTTCAGCATATCTGCTTTTCATGGCTTAAATCTCCATAATACAGCAGTGTTGAGCTGTAAATGTTTTGTGCAGTTTGACTTAAAAATGGCAGGGTGGGATAGAGTCCCCCAGTACTGTACGTGTTTGTCCTGGCTAAGCAAAGACCACACCGAGACGAGGAGAAAGTCTCTAGTGTTTTATTTACTGCTATTGTAGACAGCAAATCCTACCAAACTGAAGAAGTGTGGGAAAACCCAGACAGATAAACCCCAAAACTCAAGGCCGGTCTGTTCTGGGTTTCTTTGAATGACAGCTCAAAGTCTCTAAACTACACATGCGTTTTCCCCCCTGGATAGTGGCCTCCTCCTGCTCACCATCTGTACTCATGACAGTGTTATCCTGTAGATGAATGTTTCTTGACCCTGGCAACTTTAAGCGGCATGGACTTCAACTCCATACTGGCAAATCCCCAATGCTGGCTGGGGAATTCTGGGAGTTGAAGTCCATACTGCTTAAAGTTGCCAAGGCTGAGAAACACTGCTGTAGATACTCCAAACAAGCCTTTTTAGTTAATTGCTCTTATAGATAGCATTAGGGTGTGCAAATATTATTTCCCATGTATCACTTTCTTGTATATTCCTACTAGCTGTTCTGTTTATTATTTTTTTTAACCCACATATGTAATAACATTAAACAAAGAAGGGTAAAATAGCTACACTGTGCGTTTGGACTGATAACACCAAGAGCCGCTGGTCGGAAAGTATTCTTTGTGGAAAGAAAGCAGGGGGAAGAGATGAGAAAACACGGACAGACAGAGCACAATTTTGATTTGACTCTCCCTTCTCCCAAAATGTTGTGATGGGTAGGGGGTTCTGTGCTCCTGAGGCTTGAATTTGGCTTGGGTCCTGTCTAAGACTAGCTGACTTGGTTCCATAGAATCATAGAATATAATTGGATGTTGGAAGGGATGTTCTAGACTGGTGTTTCTCAACCTTGGCAATTCTGGGAGTTGACGTGCACACATCTTAAAGTTCCCAAGGTTGAGAAACGCTGTTCTAGATCATCTATCCACTCAGTGGGATTGACTTGCCTGGCTTCCTTGTTTTTCAGATGAGTCCATCATAATTTATTATATAGCAGTTCAGGCTTTTCTACCTTAAGGATCTTCATCCGTCAAAACATACGTGGAAGAACTGATGGAAAGCACAGAAGGATCCCCAATCCAATATGGCATTGTCAAGAGCTTGTAACATTTTCTGAATGAAAGCAGGACAATGGCATTGTAAACACTTGAAGGCACCTTTATCACGTTGTGCTGGTTAGCATAATCTTAATGGTCTAGACAGGGATGAAGCAGGCCTGTTTTGGGGCTGGATCATATCCAGAGCACCTCAGACCTCTTCC
Organism: Candoia aspera; assembly: GCF_035149785.1. Classification (NCBI taxonomy): domain Eukaryota; kingdom Metazoa; phylum Chordata; class Lepidosauria; order Squamata; family Candoiidae; genus Candoia; species Candoia aspera. Next base: position 6,276,870 of record NC_086163.1, read on the forward strand.
AGTTTGCAGGAGTAACTTTTGGAAAGCACCAGGCTGAACCAGTGTGGTCTGGAGGAGAAATGGAATGTCCTAGAGTTCTCAGAACATTTCATTCCCCAAACAGTGGGTCTGCACATCCCTAGTAAACATATGCTTGGGCTTCATACTTTAGAATTGTAGAATCATGGAGTTGGAAGGGACATTAGAGGCCAACTCCCTACTCCCTACTCAGTGCAGGATCCACCAGAGCATCTCTCACAGATGACCATCCAGCCTGTTGAAGATCTCTAGTGAAAGAAAGCTCACCACTTCATGTGGTAGCCTGTTCCAATGGCTGATAACTCATGCAATACAGGAGTTCCTCCTGATGTCTAGCCTGAATCTTCTTCCTTGTCATTTTAACCCATTGGTTGTCTCTGCTCTCTGGGACCATAGAGAATAACTCCGTATCTCCTCCTGTGTGATAGCCATTCAGGTATTTCAAGGCCTTAGCTGTCTTTTCTGTAGGCTAAATATCCAGATCATTCAACCATTCCTCATAGGGCTTGGTCTCCAGACCCTTCACCATCTTTGTAGCCCTCCTCTGAACTTTTTCTAATTTATCATTGTCTTATTTGAATTAATCTATCCCTAATACCAAATTTGGATTCTAAATTATATATTATAGCTTACATGTCTGAATGCTCCTCCACAGAACTCTATCACACCTTGGAGGCAAAATTCCCAGTCTGATGGTTTCTTTGATATATTGCTTTTCCATGTACAGTGACTGGGAGGGAATATGGACTGTGAGCCTCTGATGTGACCCTCACATTAGGTGAGCCTCTGGTGCGCTACAGTCAGTACACATGTACAGCCTCTGGAACAGATGGGCCATGGAGTAATGTCAATAAAGAACTTTTTGAAAATGTAATGCGCTTTAATGCATTTGTTCAGGTTTCACATGGTTCTGTAATCACTGTAAATGTGAACAGATGATATTCTGGATTTCCAGCGATTATTTGTTGGAGAAAAAGAAAGAGTGCCTAGTGACTATTCCTAAGGCATTTTCTTTTTGTTTTATTTTACCAGGAATCTGCCTCTAGCTATTGCTATTTCTATGCCAATTGTGACAATTACCTACATCTTGACCAACATAGCTTATTATACAGTGCTGGATATTAATGCTATACTTTCTAGTGACGCAGTGGCGGTGGTAAGTCTGACCTTACTATATGAGTTAGGATTTGGCTCTTGAGTATGTGTTTCTGCCTGAAGAATTTTTTATTGTGCTATTGTGGCTCTCCTGTCATTACAATGACCTCGTTTCTATTTTTTTTTCCCAGTTTTTAATAGCTTGATTGCTGTTTAGCTTTCCCAATTGAAAGAAAAGAGAAGGTCAAGCTGTGCCTTTTATCCCTGAATGGTTTGGCAGTCTTCCAGACTGATGGAAACAAGGTTTAGAAATACTGTCGGAGCCTCATATACCTGGTGACTAACTGGTGAAAACTGCCTTTCCTCTGGCCTTGTTTTTAATCAGGAGGCTGAGTGAAAATTTGTACAAAAATATGTGATGACTTACTGGATTAAATCATCAGTTACCCCGAGTCATGATTTTAATGTAAACCCCTTTGATTTCAAAAGGAGGAAAATGCAATTAACGTAATTTGCATTCTGTCCTGTCAATATGTGATTCTTTCTAGAGGTTAGCAAAACTGGACCTTCTTCCCTAAAAGTTGCTTAGAGATTGGTGGGCCTGAAAATCCTACCAAACTTGCAATGAAAGAAACTTGAAGAGTGTTTCTGCCTTTGTGTTAGCCAAGTTGGAAGTAGTAAGGGTTGGTTCATTGCTGGCGAGACCTTGTGTTGTTGTTTATTCATTCAGTCACTTCCGACTCTTTGTGACTTCATGGACCAGCCCACGCCAGAGCTTCCTGTCGGTCGTCAACACCCCCAGCTCCCCCAGGGACGAGTCCGTCACCTCTAGAATATCACCCATCCACCTTGCCCTTGGTCGGCCCCTCTTCCTTTTGCCTTCCACTCTCCCAAGCAGGCGAGACCTTGTACCAAGCAGAAATGAAAGTTTCACATTTCATCTTATGAGTAGCATAGAAGGGTATGAAAGAGTCTTATACTTTACATGCTGCTGATACCCCACATAATCAGAGTTCTTTTGACAACATTGCAAGATGTTGAACAAGACAACCATTATCTTATTTCTTATTTATTTATTTATCTGGGTTTCAAAAAGCATAACATTTGAACTTATTGCTAGCAAGCCCGTAGGTTACATCACTTCCTACTTTATACTGTAGCTCCACTAAAACTGTTGTGACCAGTAGAATACTCCTCTATGAAAGGTTAGCACCTTTATGGGATTTGAAATTTTGTTTTGATGGGTTGAGGTCTCTAAGTCCAATGAGCACTCATTATTTTTTTATTATGCTAGAAGAAGTATATGATAACATTATTCTTTTCTGTCGAGTCACAAAAACCCAGTTTCATTATTCATTTGGTGAAAATTCTTGGGAGCTAATTTTATTTCTATCTTCCTTCTTTAACAAACTCTTAAATGTGGCGTAGTCTCTCAAGTCTTGTGAGATCAGATTTTTCTTTTTATCCGTTCAGTCGTGTCTGATTCTTGGAGACTGCCTGGACAAGTCCCTGCAGTTTTCTTGGCAAGGTTTTTCAGAAGTGGCTTGCCATTGCCTCCTTCCTAGGACTGAGAAAAAGGGACTGGCCCAAGGTCACTCAGCTGGCTTTGTGCCTAAGGCGGGACTAGAACTCCCTGTCTCCCGGTTTCTAGCTTGGTGCCTTAACCCAGTGTTTCTCAATCTCAGCAACTGTAAGATGTGTGGACTTCAACTCCCAGAATTCTCCATCCAGCCATGATGGCTGGGGAATTCTGGGAGCTGAAGTCCACACATCTTCAAGTTGCTGAGATTAAGAAACACTGCCTTAACCACTACACTAAACTGGCTCTCATGAGATCAGATAAAGATACGATTATTTGAGCAAGGACACCCACATCATAATATGGTTTATTTCATTTTATATTAACACATTGGGTGAACCCAGCCCAAAGTGGCTTCTCTAATAAGCAGTGGTGGGACTAACTTGAGGTTGCTGGATGATTCATGTGTGAAACAAGTAGCAATGTGAACATCAATTATATTGATATGAAAATGTCCATCTTATTTGTAATCGGCTGGATCTAGATGGTGCAAGATACACTGCAGTTTCCTCTTTGCTTCTGTTTCATCTAAATGAATTAGGTAATGCTGTATCACAGTAATCCAGGTTTTCTCAAAAATGCGTCATTAACTACCATTTGTTGGGGAAGGAGAATTGTGGACACAAACAAGTCCTCTTGCATGCTTAGCTTTACACAGTTTGTATCTTGGGAAAAAAGAGAAGAAAAGGAGGAGATAGATTCTGTTGTTTTTAAGGTAGTTCTGACCATTGTATAACAGAATATAATATAATCAGAAGACATTTTAAATATGGGAAATAGAAGAATACTTTTCAAGCTCAGTTTAACTTTTTAAAAAGCCTATCAAAATATGCAAGTCTTTTAACCTAGATTTAGTTTGCCTTAGAATATCGGTGTATATTGCCTGAAACATGTGGGATACATTCAGTAAAACATATTCCTGCATGTTTTTGTTCATAGTTTTGTAGTTTGTCCTTGGTAAGTATATACCCTGTATATGATCAAAGGTTTTTTTTCTTTTTTTTTGCTCTTCCTTGTGAATTTAGAAAACTCTCTTCTTTTTCCATTTTGCCTTTCTAAATAGTGACCATAGTTAGATGTTGCACAGAATGGTGGGCTTTGGCCCTGATTGTTCTGCATTGCATAGGAAACCCAAAATAGTGTCAGAAAGTCTTGTGATAAACTCATTAGAAAGGCTGGCACTTCAGTTCTGGTTTGGCTGTTTTGTGTATTGATTGCAACATGTCTCCATGGAGTGTCCATCCAAGTTCAGTGACTTGGTTGGAAGGAAAGCTTCTATATATGGTTGTCTTCCCTATGGCTCCTAGTGCTGTAGAAGCTTCAGACTTCAAAGAGATTTTAGCAGTCATCTTTTTCAACTCGGAGTTCTGTAGTCAGAGCAGGAAGAGGCAGCTAGAAATCTGTAACTGACCTTTAGATGTCAAAGCTTAATTCCCACAATTTCTGTCATGAGTAAGGATGGCGAGCAGGGGGCTCCCATCCAGACTGTTAAGTGCATGCGTAGCACTGAGGAATTAGGTAGCCATTCAAAGAGACACAGATCAGGACCTCCTTAACCTTTGGGGTTTATATGGCTGGGTTTTTCCCACGCTTCTTCAGTTTGTTAGGATTCCTGTTATGTACAAGCAATAAAACATTAGAGACCAGTTCCTTGTCTCAGCGTGTTTCCTGGCAGTTAGGACAATTTCTATGAGAATCCATGACAGTTCAAATGCTATAAAACAATCTGGGAAGATACAATGACCTATCATGGCTCCCTCGTGATAGCTCAATGGCCTGGATATTGATTGAATGTTTAGGAGTGGGGTTGCTAGGTGACAGTTTGAGGGAGCAGTGCTTGCATGGATCATGCATATTTTAAAGATCTGTGATCTGCTTTTGATCCCGTGATCATTCACGTAGCTGATAACGAAGGGAAGCCATACAAAAAATAAGGCTCAACAATTGAAGGGGACTCCTCTAATGGGCTGCACATGGTTGTAAAAAGCTAGAGGCAATTTAAGTGAGGTGAGGGCCGTGGTCAGTGTCTTCCATGTCTAAGGTTGGGATTCAGCTGGCTACTATGCAAAAAAGACCTCAAGCTTCATATGGCTGGTCAGACCAAGGACGAACTTCCACAATTTCCATAAGATCTCTTTAGTGTTAGTCTGGAACAAATATAGAAGCTTGGAAACTGTAATAAGAACTTCTCAGCATATTTATAGTCAGTCAATTAAGGCGTTGTCTCATTGAATACTTTGAGATGCAGTTCCTTGGATTTCTGTCCACCTGAGCCAAGATGCTGTTTATGCGATAACTCATCAACTAGCTCATCCATTCCTTTCCTTTCCCAGCCTCCCCACAATCACCCACTGGAAGGAAAGCAGAAATAATTGTATCTCTGCCTATATAATCCAAGATGGACATGGTTGTGAAAGAAGGCTGAGAGGATTTTTTTTAAAAAGGGGCTGTTTAGAAGAAACTGTATATCATTTTCTACTTCATTTGCATTTTTTTTTTGCACAGCCATACATATGTACAGAATAAAAAATTCATTTCACTGATCGACTATCATCTTCCTGTTCTTATTTTAACTTCTGAATCTCTTCAAGTTTGATGGTAAAACACTTAGAGGCCTGCCTGTTTTTCTGTTCAAAAGCATATAAATAGGGATGTTTCCTGCACTGTTAAATTACAAGCTGGAACTGGATATGAGATGAGTTTTGGAGCAAGATTCCACTTGCTTACGTTGTGTTTATTTGGCAGAGTAGCCTTGCCCAAGCTGAGAGGGGAAACAAACCAAACAATTACAGTGTATAAGTTACAATCTGATAAACAAATAATTGCTTAAACATGTAAGTCTGCTTCATTTGAATCTTCACCGGAGAAGCTTCTTCCATGAAATTGTGATATATTGATACACTTATGGTTTTGCAATAACGGTTCTGTTTAACCAGTTTATTAATGATGTTGCTTCCCCTGAGCTACAACACTTAAATTCCAGTGGAGGTGGTATTGTATTAAAAACTATTCATTTGTATTTCAAGAATCCCATTATTCTTCTGGACAAGAGCAGATAAGCTTGGGTAAACATCAAAAATTAGGATGTGTATTTAAGTATGAAATGAATAAAATCAGTCAACTTCACTGCTCAAATGTTTTGGGTGAGCAGTAGTTTGCTCAAGCAGACAAAGCCATCCTACTTCGATGATGCTCACTGCAAGACTGAAGATGCACATACCCCATCACTCAGGGTGAATGCAGCGAAGAGCAGCTACATTTTTAGTACGTTAATGTTGCAACCGCCACCATGAAAACACGAATCCTTGAGTACAGATCCTACAAATACAGAGACCCAACTCTCATACTGCCTGCAGGTAGGCCTTTGATCAGCACCAACTTATTATTTACTGCACCCAGGGATTCTCCATCCATTATCAGTGATTCATGTGTCCTCAGGAAAAAATAAAAGACTGAACGGGTGGAACATCTGTGAAAGAGATGGCCAGGTGTTTAGCGTGAGTTTAGAAATATTTAGATCACTGACAAGAACATTAATCTCCACCTTGTTGCCACTCCTAATTCTGAACTTTGTTCAGCAAATGTAATGCTTTCATTCCTGGCTGCAGTTTTCTCTACATACATCGCTATTCTAGGACAATATTTTCTGTGATTCTATCAATTTAATTTAGCAGGTACACGGTCATTCACTGAACACCCCTTGTTTTGTGAGCTCCAGTATGTACGTATTTGTCCATTCAGACATCCAGAGTGCCATGTTGAGATCTCCATGCGCATCCCTTCTGATGTGCCGTTCTGCTCAGTGGAGGGTTATGGTGAAGCTTCATAGCTGGTGCCTGCAAAGCTTGTGCAATGGAGCCAAATATGGATTCGGTTTCTTTTACTGCAGATCTAAAGAAATGTGGAATACGGATGTTTAACATGACTTTTTTGCCTATCAAATTAATCCAATTATCTAACTCTTATCAAACAGACGCTAAAATATTATAGGCTTAGAGTTTCACTGAGTCCTTAACTCCTGCTTTTTTCCCCCAATTTATTTAGAGTCTTTCACTCCTGTTGTGAGAAGCAGGTTTACTGTATTCCCAGTTGTACTTTGTTAGATTTGTTGACACACTAAAGTTGCAGTTAGCCCGGTTTGTCATCTGTGCTCTGTGTAATGTAATTAACTTTGGCAGTCCTCCCCTTTCTGTAAGCATCTTAACTTCTGTGCTTTTTCAGATAACTGTGCCTTGAATGCCAGCTGAATTAATTGAAATTAATCACTCTTCAAGGGTTGGAAAAGTTGAAGTGTGGCTGAGCTACTCTTTCTTTCAAAGTTCTGGGGACCACCAATTTCATCCGTGCAACTTTTATTTCAGGGCCATAAACCCTTTAACAGTTCTTTCTTGGCATAATATCTTCTTTGTCACGTGGTTATAATCAGATGGATGTTAGCAACTTTCTTTTTATTAATTCTTGCCTATCTTCTTTTTCGGACATTTTGCCCCATAACCCCCCCCCCCCCCGCCGCCTTCAAATGCCTAAAAACACAAAACTACTAAGGTAAAAAAAATTGATTGTTCTCATTCTGGAGTGTTTTGGAGATTAAAAAAAAAAAGCTATTGGGCACCACTTGCGGTGGGAAAGTTGTGGTAGTTTGCAGGTTGTTGGCTTATGGGATAAGATGCATGGAGTCTTGAACGGCAGTCCTGATTGGCAATGTTTGCGTAAACTGAGATTTAAAGTCTATTTCAAACCATTTCTGGTTCTGGCTTCGTAAACAAGCACAAAGGAGAGTTTACAGTGAAGTCAGGAAAGAGTGTGACGGGGGGGAAGAAGCACACAGCCCTGAGACTTAGTTGTGATGGTCAACTTGTGGTTTAAGCATTAGTCTGAACCAGTGTTTCTCAACCTTGACAACTTTAAGATGTTTGGACTTGAAATCCACAGACCTTGAAATTGCCAAGGTTGAGAAACACCGCTCTGAACCCACCCAGTCTCTTTTCAGAGAAAGCAATCCGAATGAAGTTAGTCATTCCCTGCAAACCATGGTTTGCAACATGGCAAGCCTACCTTTCCCTCCCTTTTCTGAGACAGTTCCCCTCTCCACCACTACCCCAGTGTAACTAGTTGTGTTTCATAAGCAAAGTAGCCATTATTTCAGTCTTTGATATTTGAGGGTTTCAAATGCATGAACTGACTGAGCGCACACTAGCATAAAGCCATTGGTAACACAGATAAATTATGGAAGTTGGAAGAATGCAGAGAAGAAATAGTCTGCATTCCATTAATAGGATGCCATTGTTTTTAACTTGCAAATCATGGTTTACAGGAAACCAGTTTTGCATCTATACCAGCCCGATGCTTTTGTTCTGTGGTTTTAAAATTCAAACTTACTTGCAAAGTATGAATAATGAAGGTTAAGAAATGTGCAGTCTTAAAGCCTTTGAGGACATGGGCATGCCACTCTTACATAAAACAGAGAAAAAACAGATCTGCTGATGTAGAGATACCAAATGCCGCTACTTTGATAAATACTTGCATTTGTGACAGATTGGAGTAGTCTATTTTCAGCTGGTCATGATGGAAAAAACTTCAAGATACATCTTAAGTATAGTTAAGAGGCAGAACAAAATAAGGAAGTGGGTTTGGAAAGCATTGAACAACAGCCATAAAAAGTATATTTTTTTATGGAGAGGGTATATTTCTCGGAAAAACTTTTTTCTCTCTCTTTAAGCTAAGTTTCAGAAAATTATCCTTAAACACTGTTTAATTTAGTGTTGCTCTGGAGCAAGTGGATGATTTAAAATATGGTAATCCTATTTATCATATTAAAATAATGGCAAAAGGAAGCTGAATAGTATAGCAATCTAATCTGTAGAGAATGCGCACATTGGTTTCTGTGCGTTGGGCTTTCCCAACAATAAATTCAGATTGAAACTTGGTTCTGCAATTGTTTGACCAGAGCTGAACTTCAGTGCCAGACACGTACAGGCAAGAGAAGTGCTATGTATTTGTTGATTCACTGATACTGGCTGTGAACTTCCTGAATTTTAACATTTTGAAATCTCTGTTCCAGTGCATGTTAAATACATTCTAATTTTCCTCCCTTTTCTCTTTCATCCTGTTAGACGTTTGCCGAACAAGTGTTTGGTATTTTCAGCTGGACCATTCCAATTGCTGTGGCCTTGTCTTGTTTTGGTGGGCTCAATGCATCTATTTTAGCCTCATCTAGGTAAAACAACAACCACAACTAATTTTGCTTTATCATACTGAAAGCTGTATGCCTCTAAGCACAATAATGTCCTGTGTCTTGTTGAAGATGCACATGAACTATATAACTTAGTTTCAAATTTGATTTTTAACCTTCCTGAGCATGATTTCTGTTTATCCAAAAGAGGAAGTGCATTATATCATTTGCAATTTATTTACTTGGTTTATATCTCATTCTACTTTATGCTGATTCTAAACATCTTATATACTTATCATAGGTAACTAGGGTCAAAACAATAAGAATTAGCAATAAAACAAACAATAAAACCCAAACCAATAAGCAGGCAGTCCCATTGCAGAAGGAGATAATTGAAACCATCTCCATCCCCAAGGTCTGCTGGCATAGCCTGGTGTTAATGGCCTTTCTAAATTCCAGCAAGGTTGGGGCCAGTCAAATTTCAGAAAGGGGAGAACAGCTGAGAAGGCTCATCTCTGTGACCCTTCTAGAAAGGAACTTTGTGTAAGGGGAAAACAAAGATTGAATTACCTGAGACATTAAATTTCAATGCATCAAAATCCTCAAATTCTCTTGGACTGTCAGCCTTACAAGGCAGACCAGACCAAGAAATTGACTCCACAGAAACCTAAAAATTATGTTTATTTAGATTGGCTATAGTAAGATAAACTTGCGAGTCTGGGTGTGCTTCCCGTCCTCGCTCTTTTATATTAGTGTGAATTTGGGGGCTGTCTGCCTGAGACGTTGTCTTAATCCACCCCCCATCATCTAGACTAGTGTTTGTCAAACCTTCGCAACTTTAAGCCATATGGACTTCAACTCCCAGAATTCCCTAGCCAGTATGGGAATTCTGGGAGTTGAAGTCCATACGGCTTAAAGTTGCCAAGGTTGACAAACACTGGCCCAGACTCAAACATTGCTCACCTCTTTGTTGTTTTGGTAATAGATCTTCCCTTTCTTCATCAAGGTCATCCTCTTGACTCTCTACATGGACTCTTCTGGCTGCAGTTTCAGATAATTCTCACTTCACTTAATATAAACCACGGAGAGATAGTTTGGGGTCTGTTCTTGGAGTCATATTTCATGGGATATTAAGTATGCAATCTCTTTTATTCAGGCTATTCTTCGTAGGATCTCGAGAAGGTCATCTGCCTGACCTCTTGTCCATGATCCATGTAGGAAGGTTTACACCCATCCCAGCACTTCTCTTCAATGTAAGTCAATTACCGTGATTATTCAGCTGCTTGTACTCATTCTACACTGCAGAACCATCCACTGGAGAAGATGGGTAGATTTTTAGCTTGATCCTGGAGACTTCCAAAAGCTTGTTTTCTCTGCCGTTATAACATATTTTTAATGTGGGTAGTGGACAGAGTGGATAGGAATTTTCTAAGCCTTGGGAGAGCATTTCAGAGGCCACTGGGAAGTCTGCATCCTAACCCTCCTGAAATTGGATGGGGAGATCAAACATTGGATTCCAATTCCCATTGGCCTCTAAGCCTTTTTTTGGTGGGAGAGTGAGAAATCTTAGCCTCGGAAAAGATGCAAGAAAGGTCATGGAGGAATGGCAAGAGTAGGGTTGGATTCTAATCTCTGGCCTTCTACCATGCCTCAAAACACTGAGGACGTTTAGAACCACTGCAAAATGGATCTAAATTTGTTCCTGCTTTGTTGTTGTTTATTCGTTTAGTCGCTTCCGACTCTTCGTGACTTCATGGACCAGCCCACGCCAGAGCTTCCTGTCGGTCGTCAACACCCCCAGCTCCCCCAGGGACGAGTCCGTCACCTCTAGAATATCATCCATCCATCTTGCCCTTGGTCGGCCCCTCTTCCTTTTGCCTTCCACTCTCCCTAGCATCAGCATCTTCTCCAGGGTGTCCTGTCTTCTCATTATGTGGCCAAAGTATTTCAGTTTTGCCTTTAATATCATTCCCTCAAGTGAGCAGTCTGGCTTGATTTCCTGGAGGATGGACTGGTTGGATCTTCTTGCAGTCCAAGGCACTCTCAGAATTTTCCTCCAACACCACAGTTCAAAAGCATCGATCTTCCTTCGCTCAGCCTTCCTTATGGTCCAGCTCTCACAGCCATATGTTACTACAGGGAACACCATTGCTTTAACTATGCGGGCCTTTGTTGTCAGTGTGATGTCTCTGCTCTTAACTATTTTATCGAGATTTGTCATTGCTCTTCTCCCAAGGATTAAGCGTCTTCTGATTTCCTGACTGCAGTCAGCATCTGCAGTAATCTTCGCACCTAGGAATACAAAGTCTTTCACTGCTTCTACATTTTCTCCCTCTATTTGCCAGTTATCAATCAAGCTGGTTGCCATAATCTTGGTTTTTTTGAGGTTTAGCTGCAAGCCAGCTTTTGCACTTTCTTCTTTCACCTTCATCATAAGGCTCCTCAGTTCCTCTTCGCTTTCAGCCATCAAAGTGGTATCATCTGCATATCTGAGATTGTTAATGTTTCTTCCAGAGATTTTAACTCCAGCCTTGGATTCCTCAAGCCCAGCTTGTCGCATGATGTGTTCTGCATACAAGTTGAATAGGTAGGGTGAGAGTATACAGCCCTGCCGTACTCCTTTCCCAATCTTAAACCAGTCCGTTGTTCCATGGTCTGTTCTTACTGTTGCTACTTGGTCGTTATACAGATTCTTCAGGAGGCAGACAAGATGACTTGGTATCCCCATACCGCTAAGAACTTGCCACAATTTGTTATGGTCCACACAGTCAAAGGCTTTAGAATAGTCAATAAAACAGAAATAGATGTTTTTCTGAAACTCCCTGGCTTTTTCCATTATCCAGCGGATATTGGCAATTTGGTCTCTAGTTCCTCTGCCTTTTCTAAACCCAGCTTGTACATCTGGCAATTCTCGCTCCATGAATTGCTGAAGTCTACCTTGCAGGATCTTGAGCATTACCTTACTGGCATGTGAAATGAGTGCCACTGTTTGATAGTTTGAACATTCTTTAGTGTTTCCCTTTTTTGGTATGGGGATATAAGTTGATTTTTTCCAGTCTGATGGCCATTCTTGTGTTTTCCAAATTTGCTGGCATATAGCATGCATTACCTTGACAGCATCATCTTGCAAGATTTTGAACAGTTCAGCTGGGATGCCGTCATCTCCTGCTGCCTTGTTATTAGCAATGCTTCTTAAGGCCCACTCAACCTCACTCTTCAGGATGTCTGGCTCTAGCTCACTGACCACACCGTCAAAGCTATCCCCGATATTGTTATCCTTCCTATACAGGTCTTCTGTATATTCTTGCCACCTTTTCTTGATCTCTTCTTCTTCTGTTAGGTCCTTGCCATCTTTGTTTTTGATCATACCCATTTTTGCCTGGATTGTTCCTGCTTGCTGCTGTTATTTTCTGCTTCTCCATTCTTCTGATGCCGACAAGACACTGGAATACAGTGGGTGCTCCAAACAAATAACAGGACGGATCTGCCAAATAGCACAGAACCTCATGCTGTGGTCACAGAAAGGAGGCCTGTTCTCATTTATTTCACTGTGCCTCAATATCACTTTTAATAGAAGCCAGGCTAAATAGTTGTATCCATAAAATGTAATACTGAATTGTTTCCTAGCCCCCAAATGACCCTACCGCCAAAAGAATAAACCAACAAAAATGCTACTGCAGTGTAGAAGTTGGAAAATGCTTTGCTTGGAATTTTTCATGGCTTCTCCTTATCTTCTCTAACAGTGTACTATGACCCTCATCTACTTGACTGTAGAAGATGTCTTCCTGCTTATTAACTACTTCAGTTTCAGCTATTGGTTCTTTGTGGGATTATCCATTGCTGGACAGCTCTACCTCCGCTGGAAGCAACCAGATCGTCACCGACCCCTCAAGGTAGGAACGACACAACTTTGAACCTATCACTTATATAAAAACAATCATTGGTTCTTTGCAAAGAGACTAATGCTACCTTTATTGATGGTTCTGGTGTCTTCTGTGGTTAGTGCTTTGCCGGTGGGCAAAAGGTGGTTTCTGGAGAGAAACTGGTAATGAGTATGGGAAAAATTGTAAATTGGAAGATGACTTCTTACTCTTCGTCCTACTTATTCAGTGCTGTATTTTTTCTTTTGCAGTTGAGCCTGTTTTTCCCAATAGTCTTCTGTATGTGCTCAGTTTTTCTTGTGGTTGTGCCGCTCTATAGTGACACCATTAATTCTCTGATTGGCATTGGCATTGCACTCTCTGGAATTCCAGTCTACTTCATGGGAGTCTACTTGCCTGTTTCCAAAAGACCACCTTTGGTCAGCAAAGTCTTAGGTAAGGATCTTTTCCATTATCTTTTATGAAGGTGTTAGTGAACTGAACTGAATAGCAGGATAACCCACATGTCATCCTTTCCATACCAGGCCGCCTTCCATATGTCCACTCTTGTTTAAAAAGTAAACGTGAATATGAGTGCTTTAGATCGCTCCTACCTTCTAGGCAACTATAACAATAGAAGACTCTGAAGAAAAGTAGATCTAGGTTGGGTTTGGAAAGAGCTGCACTGATTAGCAGAGTCATTGCAATACGAGATGGCAGTTAAAGAAATATAAATGAATGAATGAATGAATGAATGAATAAATGCTTCTTGTCTTCAGCTTAGGTTTGCTTCTTGTCTTCAGCTTAGGAATGAATGAATAAATGCTTCTTGTCTTCAGCTTAAACCTAACCTTCAGTTTAGGTGTAGGGTGAAACATTTAATCCAGCTAAAATAGGATAATCTGCATTTCAACTGCTTGGAAATGCTAAATTGGAAGTCTAGGCCTTGATCTTCAGCACACGTCCCACGTATTTCGACAAAGCTAAGAAAGCAAGAAGCAGGGCTTTGTTGGGTCCGTAGATCTTTGTGCAGATGGCAACATCATGCCCGCTGCTAAATTTAGTGTAAGTCTGTCAGGAGCCCTGCTTTTTTAGAAGGGATGTTGTTCATCTCAGAGGAACTCATGTTTGTAGATTATAGAGAAATTCTGCCCTTTTGCAAGCAGCTAATGATGGGCAGTTGTAATCTCTGCTCAACAGATGAGTAGGTGTTGTTGCTAAAGGAAAAATTACAGCATCCACAACTTACTGGAAGATTAGATTTGTAGGAGATGCATAGAAACAGATCCATGTTCCTTTCTAGGAGTTTCTATGGTCACTCTTGTTTTGGCGAGCAACTTGGTTTTGAACTAGTATTTTACAATGACATGGTTCACTCTCACACCTTCTCCTTCTGCAGGTGCTGTCACTCGATCCACTCAGTTACTTTGTTACTGTGTTCTGACAGAAATGGATGCTGTTGAAGAAAACATAGAAACCAAATCTAATTAAAGATGCAGAAAGGACTAGATCAGCCACTGCTCAGGAGAAGATGGTCTGGAAATATCACTACGGTCTGCAAATTGGACTACACTGGGATTCTTTCCCGCTGACATAGTTTAGTTGCCTTTTGCTTGTTCGTTTGGCGAAAGGTATAAAACTCATCAGGATTCTCAGGCATAAATTCACTATGCTTTTTCATCCCATGTTTCTAAGCAGCAAAATCAAAGGTTCTTAATTGAAGTGCTTGAAGATGAGATTATATGGACTTTAGACAATTAGACAATGTGACATATATATATATATATTTCCAACTTACTGGAGTTGGAAAGCTTCATCAGCTCTATCAAGCAATCAGTTGTTTGATCTTCAGCTAATGATTGTGACCAGCTATTCCACCCAGGAGTTTGAATGTGGCAGGGAAGTTAGCCTTGACCTCAGTTGCTTGGATTAAAGTAGAGGTTTAGATGGAAGGATCTGGTTTTGTGTAGTTCAAATTGGAACCAGCACAGTAGGATACCAAGCCTAGGGCTTTGAAGCAACCGTTTTCAACACGAGCACTGAGATTACTCATTTGGGGTTTTCCCAACCCTATGCATTGGACAAGTCAAATTCATGCTGCTTCAGCTGTCAGATATTTTAAGGATTTTATACAGAAACATTTTGTAGTGTAATAGTTGGACTTAGTCTGAGGATGTAACAAATTTTTTTTTTTTTTTAGATCTTTTATTATTGAGTTCATGGGGGAAAAATGCACAACTTTTTTTTAACGCACTTTGTGTAATGCAAGGGGAAAAATAGTTTTCTTCCTTATCCCTGTAAAGTTGCATAGGGAGAAAACTGTCACCTGTTATATTGTTTTCTGTTACAAATACTGATTTCTCACTTTGTTAGACTAGTTTTTCAAGGCAATGATTAAGAACAGCAATTCACACCCAATTTCGCCCCTGAGTCTACTGTATCAGTGTCTGATTGTCCACTGGCATCTTCTTACCAGTAGGACCAGAATTCCGCCTTAATCAGCTGCAAGCCAATATCAATAAATGTATTTGTATTAGAAAAGGCTGCCTGGGCCATGTCGTGGAAAGCACCGTCTGAACATGCATCTTGTTTATCTCTACATCTCACAGACAGACTGTCTCTTCAAAGGTGTACCACGTTGTGTCTTTCTGTGGCTGTTCATTGTTTCTGGAGGCAGACCTTGCAGGGAGAAAATGGTGGAAATGAACCCCCCCCCTCCACACCCCTAGCTGCTTCTTTGTAGGCAGTCTGTTAAACTGATGGGCACTAAGTAATAAAAACATGAGTGCTCACACAGTGGATTTCAGTTGAGAAGAGGTTCCTTTACCAGTTGTGTTGCTCGCTTTTAAATGCCGTGTGTGTGTGTGTGTGTGTGTGTGTGTAAATTTCCAGAGCTTAATGGTTGAAATCATTATTGTGCTCGTAGTACAGTTATAAATGGAAGCTATGTAGCTGCAGTTTGTTAAAAAAAAATACCCAAATCTATACACTTGTTCCTTTTGTATTCAGTTGGATTTGCTTTCAGATTTTGAATCCAGCTATGATCAACTCTGACCATTGGTCTAGAAAGTAGTGTGGTATTTATTGCATTAGTGAAGAACCCAGAAAATACATTTTGAAGCTTTGCCTCTCTGACTTAGACTTCATATGAACCAAATGATTTGAATCAACAGTGTTGGATCAAAGATGTCTTGAAAATGTACTTCATCCATTTACTTTGGTGCTTTTTAATTAGGCTTCAGTCTCACGGTGCAATAGAAACATGCCCAATAAACCCTTAAAACACATTTTATTTAGTAAATCAATGTGGGATTAATTTCTAAACTTTACCCTGGATTGTTTCTATACTCCATTCTGCTGTTAAAATGCATTTTATTTTATAGAAGGACTTTACTGTTTATCTCTTGACCAGGTCAATTAGTGGTGACAGCAGCAAATTCTATAGTTCCTGTCTGTACAAGAACTCTGAAGGGGGAAGATAAAAGTTCCACCATGTGGAAATAAAAGAATGAGTATTATGAACTGGTTTGTGAAGGAAAACTTGTGTTTCATTAATCCGAACAATTTTCTCTGTGTGGTGGTACCACTCTGACCTTGTTTGGAAGCCAAGCAAGGCTCTCCATTTAAGCAGTCCTGTGAGAAAATTGCAGAGATGTGCTCAAGACATCACCCAGGGCCAGCTCAAAGTGAAAGGGATGGAGTATCTCTCCTGCTCTACCTGTAGCTAATAATTGCAAAGAGTAGTTGCTATGTTGTGAAGTGCCATTCCATTAGGCATATGGAGATATTGTAAAGTATAGACCCCTAATTCTTTAATGCTAAAGCCACCGTTTTTAGTTTCCAACAGGGAACTGATACAGCTCCCGACTTTTCTAGTTGCTTCCTTCTAAATGCCAGTTAAACAGCTGAAGCAAAGATGATAGTTACAGGTAGTCCTCGGGTTATGACGGCAATTGGGACTGGGATTGCTATCGCTAAGCAACGCGGTCGTGAACTGTGAGTCCCAGGTAAGGGGTGCAGGGGGCCTGGGGAAGCCGGATGCAGGCTGCGTGTGAGTGGGGGAGGCCAGGGGAGAGGGGTGCTGGGGTGTGAGCGCAAGAAGGCCGTGGGGTGGAAGGCACAGTGCAAGCGCAGGAAGACCGTTGCAGGATGGCCGGTAGTCTTGTTTTTTTCCTAGGTCTAGACCATTATAAATCAAGTTTTAGAACACCATGTTTCTTAGAAGGGTTAGAGACAGTCAATACACTAAGCTTGACAGCAGTTTATATTAAAAAGTCCTTACGTAATTGGGACTACTTCCTTGTTGACGTTGCCCCCTTCTGTATAAATGAAGCAAGTGCTACATTTTTCCATTCTCTTTCCATCTCCTGTTACAGCGCTAGTACCAGGGGATGAACAAGAGATGCTGATATATGAATTGTTCACTCAGAACTAATTGGCTGATGTGATCAGCTGCTAAAGAACACAGGAGCGCATCAGCTAAATGATGAGGGCTGGAAAAAATAGTTTCCTTCACAGAATTTCCACAGGGAAAGCAAGGTCAGGTGAACTTCCAGTTCTGGGTATTTTAGCTACTCCATTTGTAAACAATGCAAAGAGAAACAAGGGAGAACAACATATATATTGCCGATTCCTAAAGGGACACGTCATGGCTGATATCTTGACAAAAGTATTACACTACTTCACTCTAAAAAAAAAGGATAACTTAATAAGCGTCTTTTATATATATGAAGTTTATCAACTATACTGTATATACTTGGCAACCAGGAATATTAAGGTGCAGAGATTTCCAATCTGAACAATCATTTTCAAGCCACAGATCTGTCTGCAAGGAAGGCAGTGACCCAGCACTACTTTGCAAGAGAACACGCTGCTTGCTTCACTAAGGAGCAACATTTCCAGTTTTGTAGCAAAGATGATCTTTTTAGGAGATTTCTTCTCGAAACATCTGCCTTTGATGTCAGAAGGAGCGGTCAGGCAGCCCAAAATGACCAAATTTGTCTTTCAGTTCAGGCTCTTCTGACACAGTGCCACGTTTCAGATCCAAAAACTGCAAAGGTAGTTTAGATCGTTTCATCTTAGTGGCCATGTGTGCTAAGGCAGTCTGCTTTCTCTTAAGTTGAAGGTGCTACGGCAAAAACAGTGTGACAGGTGAAAGTTGTGGTACCACAGATTGCTAAGGCCGCGTCACACCCGGAGTCTCGTGAATAGAAAAGGTCCTGCAAGCTACTCGGAATCCAGTTCCTTCGGTTCATCATAATCAAACTCCTGAAGGACTTCCGATTCATACTTTTCCCATGTTCGTCTGATATACCCGCAGTCTTCATCACTGGTGTCCCCATGCTCTGACTCTGGAAGGAAACAGACGACTAATTTGACACTTGGGAAAATCTGGGAAGTCTTTTCTCTGGTTATTTACTGACATCTCTTTAGCACTGTATCTCAAGTCATTTCTTCTGCTTGTCCCAAAACAATACTGAATCATCTTAAAGATTAAGTTTGTTATTGTTCCATTTACTTCAGGGGTTATTTTGACTTTTCGGTAGAATGAGGGACTGATGGCAGAAACTAATGGCCTGGCAAATGACAAACACCCTGTGCCCTTACAGATTTTATAGGATCCCTTAAAGATCTTCCTGCTGATGTATGGCCTGTGTATCTGCAAGGTAAAATCCCACTGAGATCAAACTGGGCCATACATTACCACTTCTGACATGGCAGCTGATGTTGGCCTAGTTGCCCTGAAAGCCAGCTTCATTTCTGCCACCAGCCATGGAAATTCACAGGGGCCAGAGACCATCTTCCAGCACCATCGGCTTGTTCTTCTTCTTAGCCTTTCTCCTGCATGATGGCGGGTCTGCTTGTTTCTGCACTGCACCTACTTCTCACAGGGAAGCTATCCATGCATGATGCAACAAGGAATCTTTGCTTTCTAGCCATCCTGTCGCAGAGCCTGATGGTGATTAGGGCTCAGAGGGAGTGACTGGCCCAAGATCACCCAGCTGGCTTCTGGGCTCAAGGGAGGACTAGAACCGGGATCTCCCCACTCCTAGTCCAGCACCAAGGCTACCACACCACGCTGGCTCACTCCTGAAAGCAGGGAGTGCTATGCAAGCTGCCTTGAGCTCCATGGGAAACGGTGGTATATAACTAACAAATAAAAATAACTGATATATGAATGTTATGACTGTAGAAAGATTTGATTGACGGATACATGAATGGGACTATCAATCAGGTTTCCTTGCTATAGCAAATACCATCATCAAGAAATTCATCTTCATCTGGGTAGTCATTACGCCAGTTGTTCTCATTATTCTCATCATCTTCATCTTCATATATTTCCTCGGGGATGCGTTCTTCATCCACCTGCATTTTAACATCCAACACTATTGTCACTGAGAAAAAAATGCACTACAAACATGTAAAACAGATTAGCCTGACCAAATGAAAAACAAGACATAGGAGCAGAAAGCAATTAGCATCTGATGTTGAAGGTAGAGGCATTTGAGTGACTCTGGGCAGCTATACTTCTGACTTTCTACAGGTCCACTCTAAACGTTACACTGTGAAGTTGTGTAAACTGACTTTCTGCATGTCCACTGAGAGCCAGTTTGGTCTAGCGGTGAAGGCATCAGGCTAGAAACCAGGAGTCTGTGAGTTCTAGCCCCGCCTTAGGCATGAAAGCCGGCTGGGTGCCCTTGGGCCAGTCCCTCCCTCTCAGCCCAAGAGCCAATCAGGCGTGGTTTGAGAGTTCTAGTCCCGCCTTAGGCATGAAGGATGGCTGGGTGACCTTGGGCCAGTCCCTCTCTCTCAGCCCAAGAACCAAGCAGGTGTGGTATGAGAGTTCTAGCCCCGCCTTAGGCATGAAGGACGGCTGGGTGACCTTGGGCCAGTCCCTCCCTCTCAGCCCAAGAGCCAATCAGGCGTGGTTTGAGAGTTCTAGTCCCGCCTTAGGCATGAAGGATGGCTGGGTGACCTTGGGCCAGTCCCTTCCTCTCAGCCCAACTCGCCTCACAGGGCGGTGGTTGTGCGGAAAATAGGAGGAGGGAGGAGTATTAGGTATGTTTGCCGCCTTGAGTTATTTATAAAAATAATAATGGCGAGATATAAAACAAACAAACATTCTGTGGAACTTAGCATTGGAAGTAGATTGGGGAGAACCTATTTTCTAGCTTAGAATCAGTTCTAAGTTATGAATTACAGCAAGTTTTACAAGGAGGAAAGAAACAAGTCTCACTGGGTTTTATATCCCTTAGCAGATGCTATTTTTTATTTACTTACCAAGTCAAAATCCTGGGTATAGGGTTGTACAGAGAGGATGTTCTCAATCCACCCTGGAGCAGCTGTTTCCATGCAGTAAATATCATAGACATACTCTTCTTTGTTTAAGCAATGCTCAGCTTCTTTATTATTGTCAGATACTGTTAGACGTTCACGAATCATCTCTACAGCGTTGCAAAGAATCACATCCGGATCAGATTTCTGTTAAGATTTACAATTTTTTTTTCAGTGAATAGAGAACTTGTTTTTTAAAAAAATGAGAGCTTACTTGTTATTAGTTTTATCCTGCCTTTATTTTTGGTCAACTCAAGGTTACAGACTTAATTGTATTACATACCTAATACAATAATGCATCCTATTATCCTAGTTTATACAACACACACATATAAAAATATAAAAAGGTGGGATAAAAATATAACAACACCAAACCTGTTAATATGAGACTTCCAGATTATTAAATTCTTCCCTCCAAGTTAGCCTTCTCATGCTTAATTGCAGAAAGAAATATTTAAATATTGAATATTTAAAGTACCTTATGATCCTCAACTTAAAACTAAGTTGGAAAAAACAGGCAACTTAATAAAAATAAGCTGTATTTGTTTCCGACTTTCCCTCTTTATTTATGAGCAAGTATTAAATGGAAACACTGTTAATATAACTGGGGAGCACAGTGCAAACAGATACTTTCGTGTTAGAAAGGGAATCTCAGTTACAAAGTTAAATGTTATTGTGAGTCTTTGAGAATTAATTCATTTGTTTCCATTTTGTCTTAAGCCAAACCTATTTTGATAAAGGACCCAAGAGAACATGATGCTTCATTTTTAATGGTCGATTTCATAACAATGTAGATACTGTAGACACATTTGTAATCACAAGAATTAGGGAAAAAAACTGTGGTGCCAAAAGCTGTATCTCTTAAGTATTTTCTACTATACTTTAAGCTTCTGCAATTTTTCATCATTTCTACGTAAATCGTTTTAATTATTTTTTAAAGTTTTTCTTCAAAATAGAATTAAAATGTTAATGCAATGAAAAGCGTTAAAAGGACTGGGTGAAGGAGGAGGTTTTGAGCCCCATCCTGAACCATAATGAGGGAACTTGCTTCAACTCTAATGGCAATTTATTGCACAATATGAGTCCTGCCATGAAAACAGATGTGACCACAGATATCCAGTGCATTCACAGCAGGACTCACAAATGAACCCCATCAACAATCTAAGATTGTGGGATAGACTGTACAGGAGTGAAAGGTCCTGGTGAAAAGCATTATTCTAAACCTAAGCTACATTATGGGTCAGTTTGTAGCTGGGATGCTGTCACTGTCTTGGCACCACGGGCGTATCCCATTTTAATACAGGCTTCGGACTGCCCGTGACTGCGTACTAACCTGCACGTGGGAAGCAGGTGTATCGTCTTCTGCATCCTCCTGTATAATATCAAAGAACTGAAAGTCTCTGCAGCAGCCTGAGGTGCCATCATTTTTTTCTTTCTCAGAAGTGGAAAACTCCTCGTTTCCATCTGATTTTTTCTCATTTGCGCCAAGGACAGCATTTTCTCCATCACTGGGATCTGGACGAAGGCTAGTGATCAGGCGGTAGCGGCTTTCCTGCCTTTTGGCCTGCTTCGAAGAACGAAGATTCTGAATTACTCTTTGAGCACTCCCCAGAGCAGGTCGCAGGATCCGGCCTCCTTTCTCTTGGGTAAAAGCTTCTTGTATGTATTTGTGAACAGGTTCAGCCTAAAGACATTTTAAAGAAGTTCAGTTGGCACCTTTGATTAGAGGAAGAGAACTGAATCTGGCCCGAAGGCCTGATTTTCTATACAGGTAGTCTTCAACTTACGACCATTCGTTTAGCAACTGTTTGAAGTTACGACAGCACTGAAAAAACTGACTTGCAACCAGTCCTCACACTTACAACCGTTGCAGTGTCCCTGCGGCCACGTGATCAAAATTCAGGCACTTGGCAACCAGCATGTATTTATAATGATTGCAGCGTCCTGGGTCACATGATTGCCATTTGCAACCTTCCCAGCCAGCTTCTGACAAGCAAAGTCAATAGGGGAAGCTGGATTCACTTAATGACCATGTGATTCACTTAATGACCACAGCGATTTGCTTAACCACCACAGCAAAAAAGGTTATAAAATTGGGCATGACTCACTTAACGGCTGCCTTGCTTAGTGACAGAAGTTCTGGTCCCAGTTGTGGTTGTAATTCGAGGACCCCTTGTACTGTGGTCCTCGAATTACACACCAGGTAAGATAGGGGGAGAAAAACCCCACCCCAGCCATTCTCTAGGATCTACTTTCTCCAAACAGAATTTGAGTAGAGGAAGTCCTCAGAAAGGAAAGCTTTATACAAATATTACTATTAATTACACACACTGTGCTTCTTCTGTTCCTAAGGGTTTTAACGGAATATAATTTACTTTTTTATGTTCATACTTGCCAAACAATAGGAGGATCTTGTTCTTTTTGGAACAATCTGGATGATCTTCCCCCCATTTCTGATACATGACAGGCCCCAACTCTGTTTGCCTTTAGGAATACCATTATGAGCTGGCTCTTCCCCCAAGTATTAGGGGCCAGTTGAGTGAGAGTCCCCTTTTGATTGTTCTGGTGCTTGATCACCATTTCATATTTTATATTTTGTATTTATATATTGTATATGTAATGTTATACAACTTGGTGGTCATGGTGTTTTGTATGCTGTGTGCTGCCCAGAGTCATGCTGTTTGAGTTGAGCGGCCTGATAAATCTTGTTAAAAAAAAATAATAATAATTTTATGATACTATTTTAGAGAGCCAGCTTGGCTAAAGGCACCAAGCTAGAAACTGGGAGACTGTAAGTTATCATCCTGCCTTAGGCACAAAGCCAGCTGGGTGACTTTAGCCCAGTCCCTCTCTCGGCCCTAGGAAGAAATCAACGGCAAACCACTTGCAAACAATATTGCCAATAAAACCACAGGAACTTGTCCAGGCAGTTGCCAGGAGTCAATACTGACTCAAAGGCGCAAATAGATAAACACACACACAAAAAACTTTAGGGTTTCCCAGTGAAAAAGAACCTTATTTATTCAACATAAAAATGGTATTAAATCGTGACTCTTTATTCTAGAGTGTGCAAAATGGAGACGGGGCAAGTGTTCAAAGTCAGATTCCTGTGGGTTGCTGAGAACATTCTGGGGCTGACTGTTCTGCAATACATTGGCACACCCTACCTACTTTCCACTTCCATCCTAAAACAAAGCAGGATGTCTAAAGGCAGCCCAAGATAATGAACCCAAGGAAAAACGGGGCAGGCACAGGCTGATTTGGTCCAGCCTTGTGCAAAACCAACACTTGGCAGAGACCCAGATAGAGAATGGGAAGGCACTCACACCCTGCCTTTCCAAGGCCCAGCATTGCAACCGCTGATTGGCTTATCCCAGGGGTCCCCAAACTCTTCAGCTCATCAACCTCTTCATAAAGTTCAGACTGTTCATCGACTCCCAAACATTTATTATCTGAAAATAATTTAATAAATGCTACTTTAACCAACAGTACCACAAATAATAATAATAATGAGAAGCCTTAGGGGTCAATATTGACCACTGTCTGTGTTTATCCTCTCTTTTATCACCCAAAAAGCGGTGCTGGTGAAGATGCTTCACAAGGAAAGGAGGAAAAATCACTCTGAGGCCACCACTTATTATTTAGAGCAATGTTTCCCAACCTTGGCATGTTTAAGATGCGTGGACTTCAACTCCCAGAATTCCCCAGACCGCATGGCAGGCTGGGGAATTCTGGGAGTTGAAGTCCACGCATCTTAAACATGCCACGGTTGGGAAACACTGATTTAGAGGACCCAGAAGAGACAAGAATGGGTCAGTCTGGGGGGTCAGCTTTCTAGCCCTCCTCTCACAAGCCAAGAGTTTGCTGGAATAATGGAAACCTCAGGAGGAGAAAAGGCGCATCTTATACCTCCTCTTTTCTCTAGAAGCTCGTAGAGAATCCACGAAAGGGTCAATATAGGATACTGGAGTACAATTTTTAAAGGTTAAATATAGATATTTAATCTCCTTGCGAGGCGATGGAGAAAGGACCCGCCTCCCCGACCTCACCTCCGAGTTTACGGTGGCCACCAGCTTGAAGAGAGTCTTCTCTATCTCACCCTCGCCGGGGGAAGAGGCAGCGGCAGCGGCAGCGGCAGCGGCAGCGACAGCCCCAGGCTCGGTGCGGAGGCGCTTGCAGGCCAGTACCAGCGCTTCGGCCGGCAAAGGGCCTCCGCGCTTCCTCTTCACGCGCAGCACCGCGGCTGTCTCCATGGCGACCAGACCAGGCCGCTCTGCGCGCAAGGGGCGATGGGAACTTCGCCTGCCGCCCGCCAGCCCCTTTGCGGGGTCGCAGCTGCCTCCGGATGACGTATGCAACGCCGCCCCGCCTGATGCCGCCTTTGCCCTTTCCTCGAGGGGCTGAAGTCTAAATGATGCCCATGCACGATGTCCGGTTCTTCGAGGGGACAAAAGTTTATTGTACTGTTATGACTTTTAATGGTGCGGCTTCGCCCTTCCTCCCGAAGGAGCTCGGCGCAATTAACAAGAAAAATAATAATAATAATAATAACCCTACCAATTACTTACGAAGAAACAGAAAAGCAGTTGGCCCACCTTGGCTATGCTTGGAAGCCAAGCAGGGTCAGTCCTGGTTAGTGGAGGGGAGACCCCCCAGAAAATCCCAGGGCCAAAGGCTAGAAGGAAAAGGTAAAAAGCATTCCAGAAGAAGGCGAGGAGAAACCGTTCTGAACCTGTATTTTACTTTTGCACCAGACTGGGGCTCTTGAACTTTATCCCTGGCTTTAGCCAATTTCCTTTTCTAATTCTCTTTTATTTTAAGGGATGTGGACAACCCCACCACCCTCACCTCCAGAGCAGCAGCAGCAGCAGCAGCAGCACCAGGAAGGCAGCTGTGCCATGATTTCCAACCCTCTTGCCCCGCCTGGACAGATGTCTACCTCTAACCGGAAGTGCCATGGCGGTGTTGTTATACCTCTTTGGGACCTTGGTCCCCACGTGAGATCTGTTTTCGACCGGGCGGCCGCTCCGCGCGTTGCATTTTGGGAAGATGGTGGCGCCCGGTGAGTGGAAACGAGGGCGGTTGGCCGGTGGGAGGGAGGAATTGCTGGATAATCCGACTCTCGTGGCGTTTTCAGGGCTGGTGGCAGACGTGGGACCATGGGCTGTCCAAATGAGCTTGATTCATACATTATGCTCAGCTATGAAAGTAGCCAAGAAGGTTCACACAACCTTAGCATGTTGCGTGGATGGAGCCACGAGGTCTCGAACTCACCCAGAGTGAGTTGAGCCTTTGAGTCTGTAGGGCATTTCTATTTAAAGCTTCTTATAAAACAGCTCGGAACAGCCTGCGTGGCCTCCTAGCTGAATCCTCATAAGGGACTTGGGAGAGAGCACGAGAGAAGCAGCTTGTCTAGTGGTTACGGCGTCAGACTAGAAACCGAGCGACCGTTTGGGGTAACGTGAAAAGAAAAGCAAGTAGCCCATATTTTTCTAAAAGGCCGAACTCAGATTACACATACCTATTTCTTCTCTCTCCCCAATCGACTTCCAATGCTGAGTTCCACAGAATGTTTATTTTATATCCTGCCTTGATTATGCTTATAAATTACTCAAGGCGGTGAACATACCTAATGCTCCTTCCTCCTCCTGTTTTCCCCACAAAAGCAACCCTGTGAAGTGGGCTGGGCTGAGAGAAAGAGGGACTGGCCCAAGGTCACCCAGCTGGCTTTCATGCCTAAGGCGGGACTACAACTCACCATCTCCTGATTTCTAGCCTGTTGCCTTAACCACTAGACCAAACTGCTCTCCTTGTGGCAAACTTGGTTTACCACAAGTTTTAAAGATAAAACAAATCATAGTAGAGCATGGTATCATCTTGTTAATGTTATTGTGTTCTAAAAGAGCCAGTTTGGTGTGGTTAAAGGCACCAGGCTAGAAACCGGGAGACCGTGAGTTCTAGTCCATCCTTAGGCATAAAGCTGGGAGACCTTGGGCCAGCTCCACTCTCTCAGCCCCAGGAAGGAGGCAAGGCAAACCACTTCGGAAAAACCTTGCCAAGAAAACTGCAGGGACTTGTCCAGGCAGTCACCAGGAGTCAAAAGCTGACTTGAAGGCACTATATGTATGTATGCGATAGCATGAGTGCAGTTGGCTTCATGACATGTTGCAAGTCATAATGTTTGTTTAAATTTGGGTTAGGGTGATGTGAGCTATCTTGAGCTATAAATTATGGTTTATGGCTTAGTGTGATATGTGAACGTAGTTTATGGAAGACCAGAGTGGCTCTGTTTGTAACAGAGTGGGTAGTTGAGGGCAGCTGCATGAGTCCAAGAGAGATAATTTAAAGATTGAAGATGGGCCCATGTGTGCGCCAAATCACATTGCTCAGTTTGAATCTGAAGTGCTGCATAGCATTCCATCTTGGCATATTTCTTTTGTTGCTGTAGCATTTGCTGGTTGTTTCATATTCATGATGTCCAAATGCATCCTGCCAAAAAAAGAATGGAATATAGAACAGATCAGTCCAGAATTCTCACTCAAGGCACCAATTATCAGGTTCAAATTATCGTATTTGGACACATTGTGCAAAGATCTAGCTCCCTTGGAAAGTCCATAATGCTGGGAAGGGTAGAAGGAAGGTGAAGAAGAGGACAATGAATTGCAAGATGGATGGACTTGATTACAGTGATGATGGTTACACCACTGGAAGACCTAAAGGGACAGGTTGAGGACACATCATTCTGGATCACTATGAGTCAACACCAACTTAATGGCATATAATCAAATGGTCCGTCAAATGCATCCTGCAAAGTGACACCAGTCACAACCACATGCAGCTCTCTAAAGGGCAGTCCCACCATACATGTGGCTGCCAAATCATTCTTTTCATTTCTTGGGACTAAATCTCATAGCGGAGGACTTCAGGGCTTCATTTTGATCTAACAGCGGTATCATGACCGTATACACACCATTTCCTAAACAGTAATTTCTTTTCTTTTGCAGTAGGTTTCAGCTTACGTATCCAAAGACAGGATTTGAATTAAAAAGGACTTTCCTCAGCAATAACGAAGGAAGACAGTCATGAAGGTTTTCTGTGGAAGAGCCAATCCAGTTACTGGAGCAATGGAGTGGTTGGAGGAAGATGAGAATTATGATTACCATCAGGAAATTGCAAGGTCTGCTGGATATTTTTTTTGAATCATGATGTTAGTGTGATAATTCAATGTAGTGTGGTGGCAGCTGTGTTTCAGGCCAGGGTACAGCATAGAAACTGTGTTGGTCGTACTTGTTGACAGCTTTTGGAGAGACAGGCTTGGGAGAAACACAACCGTTCTGGTCCTCCTTGATTTCTCAGCAACTTTTGGTACCCTCAGCCATGGCATTCTTCTGGGCCAACTCCATGAGGCTGGAGTGGGGGGCACTGTTCTTCAGTGAGTCTACTCCTTCCCAAGGGGCCAGTTCTAATCAGTGTTGGGGGAAGAAGAGAGATTTCCCTGGAGACCTCTACTCTGTGCGATGCTCAGGGCTGTCTCCTCTCCCCACTATTCTTTACTATCAACACAAAACCATCGGGGAGGTCATCCACAGCTCAGGATCAGGTATCATCATTAAGCTGATGATAGCTAGTTGTTTATCTTGGCCCCAGGCTGAACAGGTGATGCAGTAAAGGAGAGGCTGTCGGAGTTTGGATGGAGAGGAACATACACAGGCTGAACCCTTTCAAGATGGAGTTGTTTTGGATTTGTAGGCCTAATCCCATATCTGACCCAGAACAGGGTTGTACTCAGAGGTGATTGCAATTTGAGGATCTTCCTGGACTCACAGCTCCTGCCTGAGGAGTAGGTGGGAGCGGTGGCCAGGCAAGCTTTCGTACAGTTACGTCTTATGCATGCATTGCAACCATTCCCGGATCAGGAGGTCTTGCTCATGGTCACTCATGCCTTAGTCACCTCCCATTTGGACTTCTGTAATGCAGTCTACATGCACTGCCCTTGAAAAGCATTCAGAAACAGCAGCTCATGCAAAATGTGGTGGTCCAGACCATGATGTGTATATCTGGATATAATTGGGTGACCCCCTGCTTTGGGACTGCATTAGTTACTAGTTTTCATCTAGGTGCAATTCAAGGTACTAATTGAGGCCCTGCATGGCTCTGGACCAGGTTATCTAAGGAACCGTCTTCTCTCATACTGATTTTAATCCAATTTTGCTTCCTTTTTGAGCATGACTCCATCTCTCCTTTGGGATGCTGTACAGGGTTCTGTACATAAATGTGATGTTTTTCCTTGTCACTTCGTAAGTAGCAGTGCAGTCATTGCACATGCTTATTCAGTACCGTAATAGGAATTGTTTGTCCTGTCATTTATTTAGCTCTTTTCTGATACCATTGGTCATCCTTGATAACTTTTTAAATCTGCACTGTGTTTGAGCTGAAAACTGAATTTTGTTTACAGGTCCTGCTATGCAGACATGCTGAATGACAAAGATCGAGTAAGTTATTTATTTATTTTAGCAGTGTCTTTTTAAATGTGGAAATTGCTTATGTGGCTCCATGAACCTCCACTCTGCAGGTGCCTTAAATTTATTATATTTCTCTGAGCATCCTAACCAGAGGTTCTTTTTCCATTGTCCAGAAATAAGCCCCAGTTTTTCTACTAGATCCGAAAATGTTCCTGGAATGCATCTGATTTTGTTCTTTGTGAATTACTAATAGGAGTTATCTCTATTTCTAAAATCTGTTACCATTCTTTAAAAGTATTTCTATTTCACAATTGAGGATCCTGGTATTTTTTTTTATATAGTTTATGGTTATAGTGTGTGATATGTTTAATAAACATTTGTGCTTTAATTTCTGGCTACTGGAATGAAGAGTAGCCTGGATTTGCACAACCCATACTTTTATTTGGGTTGATTGCATAAACCACAGTTGGTTGACTTTCACAGTACACTAAGTCATAAATTACGGTTTATACTATGTAGTAGTTTACATGATATGCGTAAGTAAAACTAACAGATCACACTATAACTTAGCATAACATTTTAACCCAGCCATAAACTTATTCCTAATTTGGAAGAACATAATTTGGAAAACTTTAAACTGCTTTTTTATTTGATTTAGTTTCCCTTACAGCTAGGTGAAAAGTGGGCATGTTTTGATGATAAACTCTCTCAGCTGCTTTCCAGTTGTTTGGCAAAGGGTTCTGTCATACCTCTGTCTGTTTTCATCCCCTCATGTAAACTACTTGTTTTGATAGCATGATGACGTACTTTTCCAGTAGCTCTGGATGATGTTCTGAAAGTTTTATGTTAAATGCTCTATTTCAGAATTTAGTCTTTTAATTGTTTGCTTTAATTTAGTTTTTAAAGATGATGGCATATTTAAAGAAAGACGGATTGGTCGACCGTCACTTCCTGTGGGGAATTAGGTCTATCTGTGTCTTGCAGCAGATGCCCAGATGTCTCTTTATTTAAAACAACAACAACAACAACCCAGTGAGTTTCATGGGTAAAAATCTGTTAAATTAAAACAGAACTGGAGGACTAGTCATGCTCTTTAAGGCACAGTGTCCCCACTTCTTGCAACATTTGCCCGTTTGGAAGCTTTAAAATGAAAACTATAAAAAGCACTTTCCAAGATCCCATTATCCCTGATATAGGATTATCCATTTCTGAGATTGTCTAAATTGTACCAGTAATTTCTGGTGAAAAAGTATTGAGTATTTGCTTTTTGCTTTCTTATTTTCAGATGTCTATGTGCAGTTACTGGAATCTCTGAATTTCAGAGGTTTGTGATAGTTTGTATGCTGCAGGCCAGGCACATCTGGAATGATATTGAGCATCCTTCAGAAAGTTTACCTTTTACTCCATTATTTTGCAAATGCCCACAGATCCAAAAAAACACATCACAGTAGGGTGCATCTGTCCATGGCTGAACAAATAGGGACACACTGAAATAACGGGTGCTTGTTTCTTTCACCAGAATACTAAGTATTTTCAGGGAATTCGTGCTGCAGTTAGCAGAGTGAAAGAGAGAGGGGAAAAAGCCATTGTCCTGGACATAGGGACTGGCACTGGACTCTTGTCCATGATGGCAGTGACAGCAGGTGCTGACTTCTGCTATGGTATTGAGGTAAGCATCAGCTCTCCCTTGTCTGTGTGTAACCCATGTGGATCGATTGAGTAGGAGACAATTCTTGAATGTATGATGGAAACAAATGTCTGTTCTGCCGTGTTCCGTATCAAGCTCAGAAAGGTTGTTTTTCTCTGGCTATTCCATATTCTTGAATGTTCATTGCGGCATGACTGGTACAGAGTGTACATCCCTGCTTTACTGTTGCTAGCATAGTGTTTGAGAACCCTTCATCATGTTTCCAGGGTTAGAAGTTGAGCAGAAACCTGCAGATTCTGAGTATGTTGAACCCTAATTAACTCTGATTCAAAGGGAGCCATCAGCATTCTCCTTTTTGCCATTCAAGCTTCTGATCGTAGCCTTCCTATTAATTGATCGTTCAGATTCAGAAGATGACCCTCCCATAGTCTTTGCATTTTTCAGCCATGTCACAGACTGTTTAGGTTTAGAGACAGTAGCAGGAAAGGAGTAAGCTAAAAACTTCTGTTGTTCCTGCCAGCCTTCTGAAACCCCCAGTTGGTCCCAAAAGCTGCTGAACAACACTTTTTATTGAGAGTCTACCCAACCTATAACTTCCTCTCGTGAGCTCTCCAAGGTCCTGACAATGCTTTGTTAATGCTTTGTTTTCCAGAGCCTGAAACTCTTGGTGCCTTTGCATTCTTTGGCAATCCCAATGTTTGGTTGATTTTCTTGAGGTCCTTGCCCAGGACAGCCTCACTTTGGATGTGAATTGATTTTCAAACTTGAGAGGCAGAATGTTGTGCCGGGCATATACCACCAACTTTTGAAAGAAATTAATCACATTACAGTCCGCCTTTAATAATTTTGCCAAAAAAATGTGATTCATCAAATATGTTATTCTTGCAAACAGTAAAGAGGAGAGAATGTTGGAGAGCCTGTAATAAATGAGAAAGACCTATTATATCTAAGCTCAGGAGTTCTTGCCCACCAGGGTATAAAAAAAATATGTGGGATGGTGAAAGTTACTATAGCCTCTAGTTTTTGTGGTATTCTGTCACTGCAGTCTTTCTCATCCAGAAAGCCCAACTGATATTTTGAAACATGGGTGTGCAATTTTTTCCCTGGGCCCAAGGCCACAATTGAATGATATGCTGGGGATTATACTGGAAAGTAGTGAGTGGGACCAGGTTAAAAACTCAACTTGTTTTGATTTGATTTATATTTAAATGTTGTTAAATACAGCTAGTATTACTTTCCAGTCATGCAGTAATAATTCCTCATTCTTTAAAAATAACAGTTGGGTGATACCATTGGATGGCTATGCCCAAGGCTTTCAGAGACTTCATTCTGCCATGGGGCCCTTTGGTGGTGCATTTAAATCTTTCTCCTACATCTAAGAATGCATCTTAAGGGTTTAGCATTATTCAAAAAGTAGGATGATAGCTGAAAGTAAAGGGGTATTGGAGATATTTGATCTGATCCCACTCTTTTACTGCTTCTGTTTTAAAATAGCTACGGTGACTCTCTTTTTGGTTTGAGAAGTGATCATGGGCCTTGTAATATTTACTCAATCTACGCTGCACCCTTGCCATTGTCCAGTGGGGGAGAGGCAGACGTCACACAAGGATCCATTTCGTGCAGGAGATTAACTAACAGGATAGAGGGGGTTAGAATAGGGAGTGGATTCAAGAAAGCACTTCCGTTCTTTCCAACATCTTCCCAAGCAGTCTTTATCCAACGGCAAACACAATTTCTGTCTACAAAATCCCTGCAAAGGTTTTTGTACCAAAGTTTGCGTAATAGAGTCAAGGAATATCTAAGTTAGGGCTTTTCACATGTGCATGAACTTCACTATCTTAAAGGTCCCCTGTTTTTTACAGCTGATAATTGTATTTACTTAGCTGAATCTCATGCGCAGAGCTGGTTTTGTCTTGGAGTTAACAGAGAAACATCTGTACATGTAAGAGATCTGTATGTGCACCCAAGAGAATGGATCATACTGCTTTCTGTTACAAACGTCTGGTGGGATACCAACTTTTTCTTTCTCCTCTGTGTTAAACCCAACCTCTACAGGGGTTCAAAAAGTGGATTATTCCACAGATATCTGACACTGTACAATTTGTTTTCCCACCTCAGAGTCTGCTTAGTAGCATGCATAGACTTGGTTTCAGTCTGTGTAGTTTCCAAGAAAAAGCCTGTGTATTGATAACTCTGAAATGTTTAATAACATTAAGGCTTTGATCAGAAAGGAAATTTTGTATTTTGCTTCTGTGCATTTGAGGAGATGGGGACACAGTGCGGTTGGAAAATGTATTAAGCCATTGACTAATGAAAGACTTTTTGGCCAGCAGTGGTCTGTGGCCATCTGTGATTTTCCCTTTTAGCTTCACATTTACATTTTGGCAGGAAACAAGGCATTTTTGACAGCTTTGGATGTGAAAGGCATCTTATTTTGTCAAGGTTCATTCTTTAATTAGATGTACAGAAGCTTTGTAGCCTTGAGAATACAAAGTCAGAACACTTAAGTCTTTTCCCAACAGTAGTCTCTTTGCTAAGTTGTTACAATTTACCTTGTTTTAAGTGCCCAGGTCAGTGCAAAATTTTAATCCAACTTTTGCAAGTTGGCAAAGAGGATGAGTGATCAGCTCTTTCCAACAAGCAAAATAAGAATTAAGTAGAACCCCTTGCTGTTAATGTGGCATTAAGGTAATCTGAAAAAGCTGGATGTTTACTAGAAGTTGTACTGTTGGTAGGTGAAGCAGCCACAGTGTTTGTGCTTAACGGTGTTGCTTTGGAATAACCATTCAAAACTGGCTGTAGTAATTTTCTGATGATGTTTTGAACCTGGAAATTAGGTCCTGTTGACTTCTTTTTCAGGGGGAGTTGGTATAGAGATATGGGTAAATAATGGAAACTGTATCATAGGAAGATTCTGGTTCACTTCTCTTCTGAGCAGTTGTGAGGGTCTCGATCTTAAGATCTAATTTCAGGAACTCACAGCACAAGCCACGATGGATATGCAAGGTTCTTTCTTAGGTCTGTATCTCACTCTATTAAAGCCACAACTGGGTTCTGCTTCCTGCCGCCTCCCTCCTTAAGCATCCTGCCTTTTCTTTGTCCCACCCCTTCCTCTGCATTGACAGCTTGCGTGATGGTGGCATCTCATTTGTGAGTGGGATTGCTGATAGCTGCTCTCTTCTCATCCCTTGCCCCTCCACTGTTTCTCCTCTGTCCTTCATTCCCCCTGATGGGTAAGGTAGGAGCAGCCAGTCGCAGTTAGCTATTGCTTCTGGGTTCTCCATCCTTACAGCAATGAATTTGCTAGATGGCCTTAAGCAAAAAAAAAAAAAAACAACTCTCCCAGTTTTCTCAGCCACCTAGACCCTAGTCTGTTCAATGGAGGTTTCTCTTAATGAAGACTGTAGAACAGTGTTTTGCAGTGCTGGCTGGGGCATTCTGGGAGTTGAAGTCCATACATCTTAAAGTTACTGAGGTTGAGAAATACTGGTGTAGAAGATCACAGCATTCCTTCTAGGATCAAAACTTTGTGGTCTCAGACTGGTCAAATGTTGTAGTTTCCCCAATGTCTCCTTCCTTTTTGCATACTCCACGCATGAGAGAAGTAAAAATACTGCAAAACGTCTAAGTTTGGGACTACATGGGCAAATTCCTGTTCATCCCGCTCAGCCTTTTCCAGCTGGGTGCCCTCAAGATGTATTGGACTACTGTACAGCTCTCAAATCCCCATTTATCTCAGCCTTTAGTGTTCTAGGGAACCCGGGAATTATAGTCTCCAAGAATGGGGAAGGCTGAAATAGCGTGAAGCTCAGAAGTTAGTCCTGAAAAGCAATTGCATTAGAGTAGCAGATTTCTAAGATTCACAGGTAGGCCAGCAGCAAAATCCCATCGTGGTCTTACAACACAGGAACTTTTCATGATAAAAGATGCTCCCTCCTGCCCTTAATTTTTGTCATGGACTCTCAACTCAAAATGGCAGCTCTACACTGGAGAGCTTTTAAAGATTAATGAGGTAATATAGATGGCATCTTTAAATTTATTATGGATGCCCAGAGTCTACTGGAGTGGGTGGCCATAACAAATCTGAATGAATGAATGAATGAATGAATGAATGAATGAATGTTGAAATGCATTGTATAAATGCCAAGGGTTGTTCTGTTGCAGGTCTTTAAGCCAATGGCTGATACAGCGGTGAAGATCGTGGAAAAGAATGGCTTCAGTGACAAAATAAAGATAATTAACAAGCACTCCACCGAAGTTACTGTCGGGTCAGGTGAGTCTCCGTGCCTTGACTTACACAGAATGGAATATTTTTTCTTTACTCTCTTTTTAAAAAAGAAATGATGTGTATAAAGTGGAATGCAATTATACGAATGTCAGTCTAAATGCAATCCAAGAGAACATTTAAAAAATGCAGCTAAGCTGGAGGAGTACTTAATCTAAATTTTCAAGGAGAAATAAAATGTATCTTCCTAGTGCGAAAAAGATTGCTACGTCATGTAGTAGAGGAAATTCCTCCATGGGGTGCCATCCCTAAGAAAGATTTCCCTTTTTTTCTCTCTGACGGCCATTTGCCGATTGATAGAATTGCATTTTTTTCCTGTGTCTCTGCTGGAAAAGTGCACAACCTTATGTTGTATCTACATTTAGCTGATAGCTGTGAAGGAAAGCTTTAAAATTTGCCCAGAGGAGACTAAGAAGAGGAAGTTGCAGGATTTCAGTTTAGCACTTCATGGCCTTTCTTCCAGTGAAAGCATCTTCTGCTTAGGAAGCTTCTCAGCAAACTCTGCCTCGATCAGCTCGCAGTTTCTCCCTTCTTGTGTGCCACAAAAACCCATGTGCTTGTTTTTTTTAGTGTACGTTTTCAAAAAAGCCCCATCAGTGCCAAAGTTTTCGAGCATCACGTGCAATAACCATGTTATTGTAGCAGGAAAACCTGGTTTACTTGAGGTATTGAATTTTGTTGGGGGTGCACAGAATATTCACAGCTCTGCTTCGTTTCGCCTTTGGTCTTGCTCATCCGCGAAGGAATTTAGCTGCTTTTTATCTCTGCAGCCAGCGTTCTCACCTCAGGTTTGCTGAAAGCTGGTATTTGGTGCTATACTTAGAACCGCTTTTTCCATTCTGAAGCACCTCAGAGTATTTTTTTGGGGTAGGAATGTTCTTCTTCCCCCACCAGTCTGTTTTTTCCTGAGCCTTCCTAGCACAGCCAGCAACAGGAAGACAACTTCTTGGAAAATTGCAAATTCCATGGGAAGCGAATAGGCTCATTGGAAAAAATTATGCAACAGCACCTCTGTAATGAAAGGGAGAATTGCCACCATGCTTATATTACACTTTCCCTGGGTTATAACGTTTAGGCTAGGCTCATATACCATACTGTGCTGTGACCTGATTCATGGTGGTTTGCTGAATATGCTAAAATTGGCTAGGTTCAGTCGCTGTGCTAAGCAAAAACCAAACTAACTTCATTATAGTTTAATGCCTTGTGCAGGCCTAGCCTCTGTTTACTCTTTGGAGAGACTGATTAATCCAAAGCTGCACAGTGTGCTTCCAGCTGAAAAGACTGGAACTTTCCTTACTCCAAACCCAGCATTTAGCCTCTGAGGTGTGTTGTATATGCAGTGAGAACATCATGAGAGCCTTGTGGTTTCTGCATTTATTCTTCCCTTTGGGTTCAACAGACGCTGGTTGCCATCGTTGATAGGTCTGGGAGAGGAGGGGAATGAAAGAGAAACAGGAGACAATTTCATGAAAGATAAACAGTTCTGATTACATCTCCTAACTCTATTTCTTATTATTCAGTGGCAGAGGACTATTGGTTACATCTCTTTAAAAGAATATGCTGCCCATATGCTTTTAGATCAAACACATTTAGTAGAAAAGTCTAAAACAGGTTCAGTTGGGAGCCAGTTTGCAGCATTCTAAGCAAAATTCCAGAATCACTTGTTGCTGTTGGTTTTGTATTACGTTTTCCAGATGGAGACATGCAGTCTCGTGCAAACATCCTGATAACAGAGCTGTTTGACACCGAATTGATCGGAGAAGGGGCCTTGCCGTCTTACGAGCATGCTCACAAGCGCCTGATGCAGGTAAGGAATGAACTAGACCAGACAAGATAAATTTGCCTCTGTTCTGTGATGGAAAGACAGTCAACCCCCAGATTTATCGTGATGAAACACTTCCCAATTCTGAGCTGAGCAATTTTGTTTATTAGCGTATGACTCTCAAAATGATTAAACTGATATTTGGCCTGTCATTAATATTGTGGGTGTCTTAAATTTAATCAGCTTTTGAGACAGTTCTCACACTTTTAGAGACCAGCGTAGTGCTGTAATGAAATCAGTTATAGAAAGGATGCACACACACACACACTTTCTGAGCAAATTTCATGGGATCAAGCTACCTAGCAAGTTTCAAGAGGCAGGTACCAAATCTGTGAGCAGTGTTTAAGGCTGTAGTAGATACTTAAATCCCTGAAACTTTGTTTTCTGCGTAGTTGCTATTTTTAAGATAGGGTTTCATCTCGTCATTTCCTTTTCTCCAAAAGCATGATATGGACCGTATTTGATTTCTTCCCTATTCATTCTTAAATGAGCAGGAGGGATGTGAGGCAGTACCTCATAGAGCAACTGTGTATGCCCAGTTGGTGGAGTCCAAGCGAATGTCGTCTTGGAACAAGCTGTTTCCCATTCATGTCCAAGCAGAAGGTGACAAGAAGGCCATTGTCTTCCCATCAGAAATGGACATCTGCCCTGGTGCACCTTCTGTCTATGATATCCAGCTGAATCAGGTGCCCTTGCACGACTTTGTGACTCTCAGTGAAGTGGTCACTATGTTCAGGTGAGTGCTATGCTGTGGTGCTGTTTTTGGGGCCGTGTGTATTTTTCTTACGTATCTTTATCTGCGTGTACATCTGTATATGTATTTAAACCTCTGGAGCATGGCTTGTGGATCATATAAAACCTCCAAGAGCTGATTTTTTTTTTTTTAGTGGTCTTTAGCTCTCAAAATCATTACCAAATTTAGGCAGTGTGGTGATGATTTTCACTGTGCAATTGTCCTTTTTTCATTAAAGTAAAAAACATTAGCTTGGTTAAATTTCCACTAGGTTTAACCATCTGGTTGGTGTTTAAAGGCCCAGGACTCCTGCCAGTGGGATAGGTTTTGCAATTCCCCCTGCTTATAAACACTTTTAAAAGTGTTTCCTCATTGCTATAGTCGAAGTAAGTAAGATGAAGCTTGTCATCCATACAATAGATGAGTAAATCTCTGATCCTGATGAAGGGACCAACTGGTCTTGAGTTGGATGGGTTGTACTCCCCCATACTTTACCCCCAAACTTAACCCATAGATAAAGTTTATACCTTGGGAGTTTTTGAATTTGAATTTGATGTGATCTGTGGAAGGACAATTGGGAACTTTTTCACAGGTTTTCATCGATTTGGATTGCTATGTCAGTTGTGACTACCTGGGGAAACAGCTTTCCCCTAAGTTATGCATGAACTGGGTAGATGTAGCCTGGACTACTGTGATAAATTGTAGGTTGGCCTGCCCTTGAAGAGGAGTTAGAAACTTCAGCTGGTACAGAATATTGGGTCCTTGTTCCTTTCATTCCGAAATAGTTAATCCAGGTTACTGAAGAATCATTTTCACCCATGGGAAGCCCATCCGTGCTCTAGGATCATCTTCGAAAGGTTTATTTACTCACTCCCCTTTGCCTATGGAGATGATCCAGAAGGATGGTGGCAATAGAGGGAAGGTGTCTATTGGCAACCCCCAACCCAGCCCCCACCTAACGGGATTCCCTTGTGAGAACCACAGGGCATGTTCTGTGGTTGTTATTTTATCATATGTATTTCTTAATATACATGGTGCTTTTAGCTTTGCTATCAGGAGGATTAATACATTAAATAACGTGCGTTATTACACACTGGTAGTTCATTAATGCATTCAAAAGAGAGGTTCTGAGATAACATACTGTACATTGACCTTAATACTTTTCTGCTTCTTTTATTTATCTTCTTACATAATGAATCAATGCTGCTTAACACTTAACAACCCAAGTGAAAAGGCACCCTTTAAAAGGAGCTGATTTCAGTTCACTGTTTTCCACAGTATAGATCTCAGTAAGCCGGTCAGCAGAACCTCTGTGTCCCACACGGTGAAGCTGGAACCGATCAAGTCTGGCAAAGCCCAAGTGGTCCTCTCCTGGTGGGACATTGACATGGACCCTGCTGGGTCCATAAAATGCACATTGGCCCCATATTGGGTACAAAGCACTTACGAAGAGACCCCGGTAAGCTTTTTCTAATTAGTTGTCTTATTCATATTTTCATGTAATCCACAAACATCTACATGGCACTGCTGAGTGAGCATATCTGCCAGTTGAGGGTTTGGTATTATCATTATGTTGATGATGCCCAGTTATATCCTTCAGCTCTGGGCCAGCCAGGTGAGGCTCTTGGGTTTCTGTCCCAGGGCCTGGAGGCTGTGCAGGGGTGGATGGGGAGCAACTGTCTCCAACTCAATCCTACCAAGACTGAGTAGCCGTGGGTTTTTGAACTGCCCAGATCTGGGGACCTTCTGTCTTTGACCTTGGATGGGGTTGCACTCTGGGGATCTTCCAGGACTCAGAGCTCCTGCGTGATGAGCAGGTGGCAGCTGTGGCCAGGAAGGCCTTTGCCCAGCTTCATCTAGTGTGCCAGATGCACCCTTTCCTAGATCGGGGGGCCTTCAAACAGTCATTCATGCCCTGGTCCCCTCACGGCTTGCCCACTGCAATGGCAGGGGACATTGATCATCCTCCCAACTACTGCCCCTGATTGCACATTTTCACTTATTTGCATATGAGACTTTCACCCCTTAATGTCACATCCCTTTGAGATTCTTGCAGGAACAAAGAAAAGCATTTGGAGCCAGTTGGGTGTAGTGGTTAATGCAGGGCTTCCCAAACTTTTTCCTTCGTTACCCAAAACCGCCTATCAGAAAGTCCTTTTTACCCAATGTAGGTAAAACACTTTAAGTCAGTTTAATGGGTTCATGGGTCGTTACCCAAAGAAAAAACGCTTTTACCCAATTTTGGGTAATTTACCCATGTTTGGGAAGCACTGGGTTAAGGCATCAGGCTAGAGACTGTGAGTTCTAGTCCCACCTTAGGCCTGAAAGCCGGCTGGGTGACCTTGGGCCAGTCCCTCTCTCTCAGCCCAAGAGCCAATCAGGCGTGGTATGAGAGTTCTAGTCCCGCCTTAGGCATGAAAGCCGGCTGGGTGACCTTGGGCCAGTCCCTCTCTCTCAGCCCAAGAGCCAATCAGGTGTGGTATGAGAGTTCTAGTCCCGCCTTAGGCCTGAAAGCCGGCTGGGTGACCTTGGGCCAGTCCCTCTCTCTCAGCCCAAGAGCCAATCAGGTGTGGTAGGAGAGTTCTAGTCCCGCCTTAGGCACGAAAGCTGGCTGGGTGACCTTGGGCCAGTCCCACCCTCTCAGCCCAAGAGCCAACCAGGTGTGGTAGGAGAGTTCTAGTCCCGCCTTAGGCACGAAAGCCAGCTGGGTGACCTTGGGCCAGTCCCACCCTCTCAGCCCAAGAGCCAATCAGGCGTGGTATGAGAGTTCTAGTCCCGCCTTAGGCATGAAGCCAGCTGGGTGACCGTGGGCCAGTCACTCTCTCAGCCCTAGGAAGCAGGTAATGGCAAACCACTTCTGAAAAACCTTGCCAAGAAAACTGCTGGGACTTGTCCAGGCAGTTTCCAGGAGTCAACACTGACTTAAAGGCACAACAAAAACAAACATTTAATAACAAAGTTCATTTCAAGGGGCCTTGCATCTCTTCTAACGCATGTACGTGTGTGTCTGTGTGTGATATCCGCCATAACGGCAGCCCTATAGCAAATGGAGAATGAATGCTGAGCAGCAGTCTTGCCAACATGCTATCAAATGATGATCTGCTGTTGGGGTCCGTGTTCTTTGCTCAGTTCCCCAACAAGACCCTTCTGTGGCATTGCTGAAATAATGAGCAATTATTTGCTGTGCCTCTTTTCCAAATTCCTCTTTTGTTTCATTGTTTTCAGTGGAGAGATCATTGGATGCAGTGTGTATATTTCCTTCCAAATGAAGAACTTGTTTCCCAAGGCCAGAGCATGGACTTGACTGCTTTTCATGATGATTACTCTGTATGGTATAAGCTTCAAAAAAGCAGGTAACTCAAGATGGGAAACGGAAAGTGGAGCTGCTGATCAAACAAAGCGTGTTAGTCTGGAAAGGCTTACTTTCTGGATGACTGGAAGCTGGGGGATTGTCATTATTGTTAGGGAATGTGAGACAACAGTCTGGAAATTCTGAGGGTCCCACAAACATCCCTTCGTTCCACAATTTTGGCTCAGGTAAGAGATGATTTGGAATACGTACTGTATGTCATTGAGCTGATAATGTTCAATCCTGTGGTTTTAGAAATGAAGGATCAAAGACTTCTGAACTCATCCAGAGGCCAGTGTGTAGATGTCAGGCCCACCTGTTGTGGAACCGGCCCCGGTTTGGAGAACTCAATGACTGGAACCGCACATCTCACTATTTTCAAGCTCTGAAGAAGGTAAGATTTTTTTTTCCTTCCTTCCTTCCTTCCTTCCTTCCTTCCTTCCTTCCTTCCTTCCTTCCTTCCTTCCTTCCTTCCTTCCTTCCTTCCTTCCTTCCTTCCTTCCTTCCTTCCTTCCTTCCTTCCTTCCTTCCTTCCTTCCTTCCTTCCTTCCTTCCTTCCTTCCTTCCTTCCTTCCTTCCTTCCTTCCTTCCTTCCAATTTCTATCACCACCCATCTCTCCCAAAAAGGGGACTCTGGGCAGTTTGCTGATTTACTGTATCACCGGTGACTTCTTCCTGCCTTGATGTCTGTGTTGCTTTGTTCAGTGGGGAAATAATAAATGTACAGCCCTGCTTAATCTTCCATTGCGAACAACACCAGTCATGTGTCTTTCTGGGTCTGTGTAAAACATTGTTTCCCAACCTGGCATCTTCCAAATGTGTTAAGATCGTAGTCTTACGAATCCTCAGCTGATGTGGCAGAAGCTGAAGCCTTTAAGCAATATGATGTAAAATGAAAATTAAGAAACCACTTGCTCATTACAGCAATTAGAGTTTTGTAAACCACCAACCTTATATGTGCTTGTCAACATTATAGAAGTTATCATTTTGGTTCAAACTAAATTCAGTAAACTTCTGTAACGTTGACAAGCTAAGTAAAATTCTCTGATTAAAACTTAATTCTGTAGAACACCTTTTATTAAGGAACTGTAAGCAGAGTCTGTCTTTGGATTCATTTGTTTTCTCTGATCTCTGAGATTTAGGTAAAGCTTCCTCAGATGTCTCTTGGGCTGCATTATTTCTGAATTTCCAAGGTCTGAAATATGATGGCTCATTAATGCAACTTCATAGTCCTGCTACTCAGTCTTATTTATTGTGATCTTACATATCATCTTTCTAGGACCATAAGCTGTTATACACAAGTGTGAAAACTAGCAGATCTCATATTTCGATAATAAAACTTTTCTTGTATGACATACAGAAGTGGAGGCAGAGTTTTGAAAGTAGGCAGCAGTGAAAATTGATCCTAATTTGCCAAGCATCAATTGAACAAAAACAAAAGCCCTGGACATGAGAACTTACTGGACAGAGTTTCTTTGTTAGGGTATCATGGAAGGATTCCTCAAGTAATATAGGAAGACTAGATTTTTAAGAAATCTTTTGGTTTTTTGTGCCTTCGAGTCAGGGTTGACTCATGGCAACTGCCTGGACTAGTCCCTGCAGGTTTCTTAGCAAGATTTCAGAAGTGACTTCCCATTGCCTCCTTCCTAGGGCTGAGAGAGAGGGACTGGCCCAAGGTCCCCTGGTTGGCTTCGTTCCTAAGGCAATAGAAGAACTCACTGTCTCTCAGTTTCTAGCCTGAGGCCAAACTGGCTCTCCTTCTTAAAAGTCTACCTGCTTATTTATTTGGGAGGGCCAGTTGTTGGGATGAATGGGCATATTTTTAACCAGTCTTGTTTTGCAAAAAGTTAACGAGTCAAATCCTCAGGCCAAAAAATAAGATCTTTCTGAAACTGGCCCTGAAGATACTCGTGATACTGTGGGTTTCTCTTGCAGCTGTTTGCCTGCTTACTGTAAATAATGCCTCTGTTTCTTCCTTGAAATCTCCTAAATGCTGCTTGAGGGGTGGATTTTTTAGACAGCCTTCAGACAGTAGCAACCTGTACAGTAGTTTTACAAAACAGTGCTTCAGTCTTTTCCTCGTGTTTGATAAGAATGAAACTACTGAGATCATCCTGTTTTCTCTGGAAGGTCCTTAAGCCGAACAGCGTCTGCCTGAGCATCAGTGACGGTAGCCTCCTGCCTGTCTTGGCTTATCAGCTTGGAGCAGAAAAGGTGCAAAGCTGTCCCTTTTCATTTTTTTTTTTTTACAGTATGGTTTTAGTATACAGAAAGAAAGGGAAATAGACACCCCACTCCCACCCTTAAAAAAAAAAAGGAAAAGACACAAAAGCATATTATAAGTGGTTTTTAAATTGGGGGTAATGGACAAGTTGTAATTGCTTGTTTGTGAGTCAAGGATCCAGTTTGGGGGTGCTGCTGCTGAGATGCTTGTGTAAAAAACAACAGTCTGTTTTTTTTGTGGGGTAATTACATTATTTGAGACTGGGAAAAGAGATAATTAGGCCCACTGTTTAAGAACCACTGTCCAGGTAGTCCTTCTTTAATGACCACTCATCCAGCAAGCGTTCAAACTTGCGACGGCACTGAACTAGGGGAACTTACGACCAGTCCTCGAAATTCTGGCCGTCGCAGCACCCTCACGGTCACATGATCGTGATTCAGGTGCTTGGCAACCGGCTCGCACTCACGATGGTTGCAGTGGACCACCCGTACACCCTCCCCTGCCTGGCAGGAGCCCCTCGCCTG
This sequence comes from Candoia aspera, assembly GCF_035149785.1. Classification (NCBI taxonomy): domain Eukaryota; kingdom Metazoa; phylum Chordata; class Lepidosauria; order Squamata; family Candoiidae; genus Candoia; species Candoia aspera. The sequence continues at coordinate 6,319,976 of NC_086163.1, forward strand.
CCTGCTTGTAAGCCGCCGGGGACTCGCTTGACGAGAGCCATGGGCATTAAGTGATGCAGTCAGGTGACATCACCCTTTACGACCACATTGCTTAGCAACGGAAATTCCCCAGCCAGCATCCTGGGGAAAACGCTGCTGTAACCCCACTCTTCTCAGTAAATCTGAGAAAGGGTCTGTGAGGATTGTGCTGGGGAGAATCCTTTTTTTATATTAGGCATCTGCTAAGGAACCTGGCATTTGGGGCTTTGGCCCTATGCGGTGTTGCTGGGCGGCTGGCCTGTCTGCACACTCCCAGAGGGGGAAGAGGAGAGAGATGCTCAGAATGTCCCTGGTGGGATGCCAAACCTGTCCTACATTGTTGGGAAAGAAATACCCCCCCCCAAAAAAGTTCACAGGTCTAGACTGGTTTAGAATCATGACGCCAGCCTCACAACCTTCTTCTTCTTCTTAGGTGTTTACCCTGGAAGGCTCTTTGCTTTCTCACTCGCTCATGCAGAAAGTAAGTAAGAACTCTTCAGTCAATAGTATGCAAACATTCAATGTTGTCTCTCAAGGTTACTGGCTTCAGCGTAGTGTTCCCTCTTGGGTGAACTCCCATTTGACTCTCACCACTTCCCCACCATGGCTTGGTGATGAAACATGAGTAGCCTACACTTCTCGTGTGTGCTGAGCTTTTTTTTTTTTTTTAATTGGTACAATCGTGTCTGATTCTCGGAGACTGCCTGGACAAGTCCCTGCAGTTTTCTTGGCCAGGTTTTTTGGAAGTGGTTTGCCATTGCCTGCTTCCTGGGGCTGAGGGAGAGTGACTGGCCCAAGGTCACCCAGCTGGCTTTGTGCCTAAGGTGGGACTAGAACTCCCAGTCTCCCGGCTTCTAGCCTGATGCCTTAACCGCTACACCAAACTGGTTCTGTGTGCTGAGCTTAACTTCTTGCTATTCTTACTAGTGAAATCCAAAAATAATCAGTGTAGGATGTTTTGAGCCAGCGGTAGTGATGGTGGAAGTTTGCACGAGCATTTTCAGTAAATGCACGTGACATAACTTGGGAAGGGAAGGTAAAATAAAACCTGATTGTGGTGGTGGTGATCGTTGCAGCCTTCATCCATGCTCAAGTTTTTTTTTTAATGTCTGTTTTTTCCTGACATTTTTTGTGTCTCTTTGAAGGCTCTCCGAAAAATATATTAATAATTTAAAAACACTTTCAGAGACTTCTTAAAGAGAACCTCTTATATTAGAGAATGATTTTTTAAAAAAAACATCAAAGCAATGTCCTGTATCTGAACACTAATTTAAAATACAAGGATTGGACCCTTGACAGACAACTGATGGCGTAGTAAGAAAATTGTTCCATCAGAGCTAAGAAAGGAAATTAAATGAAAATAGGAGTAATTTTCTTGGCCAATTAATGCTCCTAGGATTTTCCAAAAGAATAACAAGTTCTCAATAACATGAGCTTATTACTGGATAATCTCTGAAATCATGTCAAGAATATATTTTTAAAAGTGTAGCTGAGGGAGCAATTAAGCTGATTCAAGGGAGGACTTCAAAATATGAAGGCAAGTGGTGAGCAAAGGTAGACCCAGAAGCAGCCCCCTCCAGCTTCTAGATGTGTCGGGGTCTACAAGTTACATAATTCCCAGCCAGCAGGGGGCACATGCCTGGGACGGGTTACACAGGATAAGCAAGATTCCCTAACCGTGTTGTGAATATATCCATCCAGGAATGTAGATGCAGACATGTATGGTCTTCCTTGAAATATTAAGAGGCTTATAGAACAGATTGAATATTAGCTTGTGAAGCATCCCAAGTGCAGGAGATGTGCCCATCCCATCACAGAGTAGATCAGGAGGACACTAATTGTGGCTAAGTGGCAGAATTTTGATGCTTCCCATATTAGTTCCCCACCACAGTCTGTCAGGTGATGATATTCTTGGAATATTATTTTATTGTGTTCTGTAAGGCGTACACTGTAATCTGTGCTATCGGAAAGGAACCTTGTCAGAATACATTTTGGAGGTTCTGGTGTGGAAAATTTGAATGCAGATTGTTTTTAAGGCTTTTCAAGTAGTTACAGTCCTTGGGGAAGTGTCATAACACCATCATTCGTCCTGGATGGAGGATTCTGAATTGAAAGCAGCACCTGCAGCAAATACAGCTGCGTACAGTAGCAAACTATGGATAAAATAGGTTTGGGAAAACAGTACATTCTGATTTCAACTAGATTCCATGGTAAGATATGGGAGGTTTCATCAAGTTCCATTTGAAGAAAGGCTCTGTATCTGTGGTGTGCCAGCTGTTGAAGATATTGCACATATTCTTTTTGATTGTAAACTGTATTCTGCAGAAAGGACTGTTTACTTAGATTCTTATTTAAAAACCAAACATGCTAGGGCACCCAGGAGAAACTGTCTTACTTTTTGCAGGGAACAAACCTGCATATGCCTAGCAAGATCGCACTCTTTATATCAAAGGCCATTTTGAAGAGGACAGACTATCTAGATCAGATTGGGGTTAACTGTATGGGCAACGATTTATTATGAATTTGTTCTACTGTTTTCTTGTATTTACTTGTCTACATGTATTGGTTTTATACTTTTGATATGGTCAAGTGACTAAATAAAGTTTCTCTTCTCTTCTGCATTCTGATTTGCACAAACCAGGCATTCTAACCTCCTTTCCTGGGTGGAGAAAAGAGTAAAGGAAGGAGGCACACTCTTCATGCCTGCAAGTTCTCATGATGCCAGTTGATAGTTGGAAATTGCATTGCAAGGCAACAGTTGCCCATCGCCGTGGCAATTATTGCTGCTCCTGCTTATGTGCAAGAACAAAGGGCGTTTACCCTCCTATCTTGTCTTTATGTAATATATTTTATACTATGTACATATGTACATTTTATAAAAGTAAAAACTGGGTATTTTAATTCTTTATTACTGTAAATGCTTTTATTTCCCTGCCCCAATGATTTTTTTTAATCATTCACAAGAGCATTTTTTTCTTCTTTTTTCTCCCCCATAAAGATTTTTATGGCCAATGGTTTGGAAGATAAAATTACAATAATAGAGAAACATCCTGAATCATTAACCTCATCTGATTTTGAAGGCAGAAAGGTAAGAAGTCTGAGAAAGCAGTTCTAATGGGAAATTGAGGTGCTGCAGAAGTGTCTTCCCTCCCCCTAAAGACAGGGTTGCAAAGAGGAACTAGGGGTTGGATCTTTTTCATCTCAGCCAGTCTTGCCCAGCAGTCCCTCTCTTTGGGGGATTTTCCTAAATTTGGATTTCCCAGACCTGGAAAACAAGAGCCCAAGGGGCTTTCTGGGAGAATTGGTTAAAGCCTTGTCACTGGCTGCATTTCCTTCCTGAAGATCCGTTCTGTGTCCTCCAAGAAACTGTTGCAGGGGCCCTAAGATTATAGCCACAGCTCTCGTTTCAGCCGCAAAGAGGGTACAGCGGGTCCCCGGTTTAAGAACGAGTTCTGTTCCTAAGTATGTCCTTAAGTTGAATTTGTATGTAAGTCGGAACGATTATTTAGCATCAGGTTTTTTTTTTTAATCGTATGGCATAGCGTTTCGGTGTTCAGGCTGCTTTTTCTTGCTGGGAAATCCTTGTGAGGTCCAGCAGCCAGATGTGTAGACTATTTAGCCGTGACAAGTCACATTGCCCGGGGTTCACCACAAGGAGACCAGTCTACATTGCACCGAGTTGGGCTGAGAGGGAGGGAATGGGCCAAGGTCACCCAGCCGGCTTTCATGCCTAAGGCGGGATTAGAACTCTCCTACCACGCCTGATTGGCTCTTGGGCTGAGAGAGAGGGAGTGGCCCAAGGTCACCCAGCCAGCTTTCATGCCTAAGGCAGGACTAGAACTCTCCTACCATGCCTGATTGGCTCTTGGGCTGAGAGAGAGGGAGTGGCCCAAGGTCACCCAGCCGGCTTTCGTGCCTAAGGCGGGACTAGAACTCACAGACTCTTGTTTTCTAGCCCAGCACCTTAACCACTAGACCAAACTGGCTCTCTTAACATCAGTTAATCAAATGTTTGTCTTAGTATATAGCAGTGTTTCTCAACCTTGGCAACTTTAAGATCTGTGCACTTCAACTCCCAGAATTCAACTCCCACGCTGACTGGGGAATTCTGGGAGTTGAAGTCCAGACATCTTAAAGTTGCCAAGGTTGAGAAACACTGGTATATAGTATAGTATATATTTTACCTTTCTATGCATATAAAACACTTAAGAAATGCTTCCAAATACACTAAAACAGACATAATAATACACAAAGTAGTATTGTGTATTTAAACTGAAACATTGTGCTTAACTTGAATTTTTAATATAATAGGCTTTGCAGCAGTCCGTTCTTAATTAGGTTCTTAAACCAGGTACTGCTGTATTGTAAAATGTGTTGCTTTGCAATGAAGGGTAACAGTTCACATGTACATTGAAAGATCACCAGGGTGGATGAGAAATGTGGGCAAACTTTCCCTGCAACTTCCCTGTCCACATAGGCCTTCTTCATATGTTCATATCCTTTTTTCTTTCTCTTCCCCTGAGATATCCCTTTTAATCGGTGAGCCCTTTTTCTCGACGAGCTTGCTGCCCTGGCATAATTTATATTTCTGGTATGCCCGGACGGCATTGGCAAATCATCTCACCAGTGATGTGACTGTCCTTCCTCAAGCAGCTTCTCTCCACCTGATGACTGTGGAATTCAAGGTAAAGATGTCTTGTTGATTTCCATTTATTTATTGATAGATAGATAGATAGATAGATAGTTTCAAATGTCCTTTGTCCAAGGAACACATTTTATAAGTGCAGCTGAACATTTTGCCAAGCACCTTGATTGTCCTGTGGGTAGGAAAGCAGAGTGTCAGTAGAAACCCAAAGAAATTGGGTTTTGCTCCTGGGTCCCAAAGCTGTTGGTCAAATTAATATCTGTTGGCATAGCTATTATTTTCTCATGCTAGCTTTTGAGTTTCTTTCTCACATTTCCCTCTTTCTCTGGAAGGAGTAATTTTTTTTACAGCATTGATAAGAGAAAATACTGTGACTGGATTTGTTTCTGGGTGGAAACCGCTTCTGGACTATTTGCTTGTAACTGAAAAAAAACGAAGTTTCAATTTTGGGTTTTGATGATTACATTGTTATTTTTTTATAGAAATAATGTTTGTTAAGGTTTAGTTGAGATTAAGAGATTATATGCATTTATATCTGTGTTGAAGAAGGTCGGAAGTCCTTGTATCTTTTCTTAGTTATGCTTGCATTTTAGTTTCTCTTTTTTCTTTCAGTTCTTTGCTCAAGCTCTTTTGTACTTTGTATTTTAATTGCATTTTGAAACCTCAAAAAACCTGAGTCATTTCTGCCCCATTCCCAAGGCCAGGTCTACACTCTTTTCACACATTTCACTTTTCTACTTGGTGTAGATTTTGTGTTATTTATCTGCAAATAGCTTATGCTTCCTGTCTCTAGCTTATCGAGGCTTTCGCGAACTATATTAGGTATCTGAAGTCATCTCATCACCGTCATTCTCATTTTATTTACATGCATTGTATAATTGTAGAGGTATTTAAGTATATTTTTGTGAAGATGTTCTTCTTCTCAGTTCTACAGCTAGCCACCTTATGGCCGGGGTGTTCTGCCAAATACAAGTTTCTAGGATATTTGACACTGCAGACTTCTAATACTTTGAACCAAGCCTTGCATTTTAACAGAATTTACGATGTTGAGAAAGGCTGTTCGTTTCTTTCTCCACTAGGATTTGTGGCGAATCCGTAGCCCGTGTGGTACCTGTGAAGGGTTTGATGTCCGCATTATGGATGAGATGATAAAGGTGAGTTGCCTTTGTAATATCTCTGGTGAAATGCCGAATGAATTCTCACTTGTGGGGAGATGAATCCTTTATGTGGTGGTAGCTAGAATGTGCATGAAACAGAAAACACATATTGAAATATATACACGCACACACACACACACATACTGTATATATAATTTTGATTGTAATAGTAAAATTGAATACAAACTAAACTTAAAAGAATAGAAAGAAAGGATAAAAAATGAAAGGGAAAAGGCAAAAGAGAGAGAGAAAAGGCAGAAAAGTAAGAATATAATAAAGGGAAAAGAAATATGTAAAGAAATGATTTCCAACCTACATCACAACAAGTATAAACAAATTTAGTGACTCTTCACCCCTTCTAAGGTTACAAACAATTATCTCTTCATCCCATCCCTTATCAATAGACAACTCCATAAAATACCATATTTTCAGTCCTGGTGTCAGCAAAAAGTCCATAAAGGGTTGCCAGAAGTAACAAGATATCTTGTTTTAACCTTGATCAAATAAACCAACTTTCTATTCCTTCCTTTCACTTCTCACAGTCTTAATTTTTAGTTCATTCCAATATTGTCACGGGATTTGATTTCTCTTCATTTCCTCTTTGTCCCATTGCACAGAGTTCTTTAGGTCTTTAACAAGCCTCTTTTGTAAATCCAGTAAGAAAAAATTATCCAGGTCACTATCTTAGTTTATCAATTTTATTTCTTTTTGGTTTTTAAAACATCAGCCAGTTTCTTTTGTATATCCAGTGAGATATCCTTTTCCAAGTCATTCTTTTGGCCTGTCATTTGTAATCCACTTTCGGTACCATCTCTCACTTGTCAGATAAAATTTGTTCCACATCTGTCATTTTTTCAATGACGTCTTTTGGACACAGTCTATCCATGGAGGGAGACATCATGACTGGCGCTGAACTGTTATCCAGTTCTCAGTGAAACAGCTACTAATTGAAACAGAAAATAGATATTGAGAACTTGGGCGATGTGGACTTAAGATGCGGGACTAACAGAGAAGACCCAGTTTCATCACTCTGGGAAGCTGACTGGATGTCTTGGTACTGAAATAGAGAGTAGATCAGCCTACCTTACAGGGTTAGCTGTTGCAAAAGGATGCTTTGTATATAGTTTTGAGCTCCTGGAGGAAAGGCAGGTATAAATCTAGTCTATAAATAAATAATGAATAGTGGCCTAGTGGTTAAGGCAACGGGCTAGAAACCAAGAGGCTGTGAGTTCTAGTTCAGCCTGAGGCATGAAAGCCGGCTGGGTGACCTTGGGCCAGTCCCTCTCTCTCAGCCCAAGAGCCAATCAGGCGTGGTAGGAGAGTTCTAGTCCCGCCTTAGGCATGAAAGCCGGCTGGGTGACCTTGGGCCATTCCCCCAGGCAATGGTGACATCACTGGCAAATCCTTTCAATACAGAAGCACCTTGGTAGGTGCTTCTGACACGGGAAAAAAAAATAGATCAGGGCTACTTTTTTTGTAATAGCTAGAATAACAGAATCTTGCAGGTCTGAATGTGCTTCCCCTCCCTTCCCTTTATGTGAACTAAGGAGGGGCTTTTCTGAGACGTTTTCTCAAGTTGTTTTCTTGGCCTGGGCTCAAACCCCTCTTACCTGACTATTGCCTTGGTGCGGTTCTTCCTTCTGTTCTTCAAGGCCATTCCGTAGTGTTGGACCATTGGCAATGGGAAAACTTCAGCCTTACTCACAGCATTCCCAACCTACATGGCCAACTGGGAGCGGTAACCCCAGCACATGAGGAGGAGAAGATGGCTTAGCTGGGTAATGTTCATATCTTGTGAGATGTCAGATCTGGCTTTGGTCTACAATTATTTAAACACAATCGCCCATAAAAAGCCTAATAATGTAATCAAGAACAGCAACGCTTCCCTGCCATTAAAAATAGTCCTAGTCTATAAAAAAAAAGTCATGGAACTCTGCAGCAGGGCAATTATATAACAGTCCCAAGCAAACAATAAAAAGCAGCTGCAGTAATAAAAATCTTGCAGCAGCCAAAACTGAGCAGCAAAGAAACAAAGGTCCAACAATGTTACTTAAAATATCGAGTCCTCCCACAAGGACTTTTGTGCCACATCCTTTTTGTGATAATAAGGTGTTTGCAAGTTCTCATCCTTCATTGTTGGAGAGCATAGGGCCAATTAACTTAATTGCAAAAATGTGTAGTTATTTGAAAGTACTACTTAGAAATGTCTGGGATGACGGGTTTAATGAGTCACATTAGCAGCTGTGAGATTGTAGCAGAATTTGCTGTAAAAAGGGCGCAAACATGAACATGAAGTCCTTCACCAATTAATTAAGACAAATTCTTTCCTGATTCTTGTAAAACCCTCCACTTCGGATCTGTGCGTATGCTGCAGTTTCACTGTATAAAGAGGCTGGGTTGCATGAGGCCAAAACTGGGTTACCCTTTTCATTAATGTTGCATTAAAGCAAAACTAAACAAACCACATGAAGGTTTAATGCAGTGTGTGAACGCAGCCATTATGGGTTTTTTTGTTCTCTCAGAGGTATTTCCTGACCTAAATAGAGAAACAAAATGACCACAGGCAGGCAAAAAAGAAGTGGTAGCAGGAGCAACTACTGGCTTCCCCATTGACTTTGCTTGTGGGAAGCTGGCAAAGACTGTTGGAAATCACTCCTCCTCCTCCTCGGCTGACCCACGGAACTGCCTGCCACTTTGCTTGGGGGAGGGGGAACAGAGGGAGCCACAGACCGTGAGGAAAACTGCACCCCAGCTACCCATCCCAGTACGTCCCCAAGGGCCCTCTCCCAGGGAGGAAGACGGCTCACCCATCAACCGCCGGCACCCCCCAGCCAGTCCTACCTCACCAACAGGCATCCAAGTCGCTCCCTTGTCCTTCCCTTGCGGCCCACCGCTGTTAAGAGACTTCAGATTTCAGCCTTGGTTCCAAAGCAGCCAATCACTGCTTGCCCATAGGGCCATACTGCCAGCAAATTGGATGCAGGAGCCAGAGGGAGGTGGGAAAGAGGGCAGGGATATGCCCCCCCATCTTCCCTTGTGCCACACAACCTGTGGGTTTCTAGGAAGTGTAGTTGGAAGGCATGGCAGCACTGAAGCAGCCACAACTTTGCCAAATTTCAGTCCCACGGGGGTCATGGGTCCTAGCTTTTGGATTCATTCTTTAAGTTAGCCCATTTGAGGTACCTTGGCTGAAAAATTGCTGCCCTATGGAGAACTGTTTTGCCCAATTGAAGGTTACGAACAGACAAACAGACACGAGAGTTTTAGTAGTATGTAGGTCTATCAGTTGTTTTATGTTCTGCCACTTCAAAATGGTTGAAAACCGGCAGAATGTTCAAGAATTGTGGTCAAGCCACATCCAAACCTGAAGTCTCATATTGTCCAACCTGGATCTAATACCCTTTGGAACATCCTTCCCCCAGAGGTGAGACAGGCCACCTCTCTCCTGGACTTTCGAAAAAGATTAGAGGGAGGGAGGGAAGAAGAAAGAAGAGAGAAAGAAAGAGAAAGAAAGAAAGAAAGAAAATAAATCTGGAATGGTTACCTTACTGGCCACTTAAGAGTGAATTGGGGTTTACAGTAACCAATTAACCAATTCATGATCTGAAAAAACTCTCCTGCGTTAAAACTATTTTCATTCTTCATGCTTTGTGAATTAAGTTTTACTAATGGTACCCATTGGCAAGCCACTTAGTTGGCTACTCCTTCGGTGCTTTTGAGTTTCAAGGAAGTGCTCCTTTCTGAATGCTGCAGTGCTGACCATTTTTTCCTGCTTTAGAATTCCTTAGACTTCCGAGAATCGAAGGAAGCTGAGCCTCATCCGCTCTGGGAATATCCCTGCAAATCCACCTCTGATCCCCTCAAAGTTCTGACATTTGACTTCCAACAAGCTGTACCAGAACATATTCTTACGAAGGAGGGCGTCATAAACTTGTCGCGGTCAGTATTCTGGGGAAAAACTAAGTTGCAGTGTTTAATGGTATTTTACGGGACGCTCTAAAGAAGCAGAGTCCTTGTGTATTCAAAGCGATAGCCCTGCCTTTTAGGGGCAGTTCATTCCTTGTGTCTGTCATTGAGTATAACAACCTTGATTGACTTGGAACTCTTTAAGGTTGAAGAGCATTAGGGGGTTTCATTTTTTTTTATATAAGAATTTTATTAAATTTCAAGCAAAGATAAAAGCTACAGAAAAGCAAAACACTACAAAGAAAAAAAAACTAAAAAAGTGTAGAAACACAAGAGAAAATTTTTCAAAATTACAAAAAGAGGTGACTTCTGACTTTTAACAGCAAGGATATACAACAATTTTCCATAATCAGTCCCTTACTCTATATTAAACCAAAATTTCTATAAATCATCCCACTGGTACATTATAAAAACCACTAGATACAGTTGCTCCCTCCCCTTATATTAAAACAAAACAAAAAAACCCCTCCTAATTAACTCCCCCCCAAAACATAACATTTATTTAATTATTTCCTTCCTACTACTATTCTATACGTTCCTGTCTACTATAATAAAGATCAAACTAAAAAACATATAAATTGTCTGCCATTGTACTTGATAATACAGCCATTTTAATAATCTTAATCATATTAAACCCAAAACCAGACATTTATTGTTTTTTTCTTATTATATCTTAATAATCTTAATCCAAATTATTAAAGATAAATGAAATCAGCCAAACCCTAAAAGCAATCCAGATAAATATTCTTAAACTCTTATCCCACCTCAAAATAAACCGGAACATTTCCATATCCCCACAATGCGCACAGAGTTTTTTTCTTCAAAAAATCGAACAGCCCAACTGCCCCCCTCAAAAACTCCGACTTCTCTTCAGGAAACCTCCCATACACAATAACCCCTTCTTTTCCATGGTGTTCCATCAGAAGATCAATTTCACTTATGACTTGCAACTCAATCTCTCCCTTTAATTTCTTCAACTCAACTATCCGATCTTCATCCAACATTTCAACAGAAGTCCCAATCTCACTCTTAGAAGAGACATTTCTGTTGCTGTTAAATTCCTCAGTTTCATCCACGACATCAAAGTTGAGGGGCATTAGGGGGTTTCATGATGATAGTCAATATTAAGTGATATTGATAAAATATCAAGACGGAGTGACATTGATGGAATCAGCATCTGTCCGATCTGATCTTCTTGGACTCATTTGGAATGAAAGCCTGTCTTGGTCTAGCTGGCGAGAAGATGATAGGAAAGATTAGACAAGTATGACCAGCTTGCTCTCTCAATGAGGTTTGATACCATCAATCAAAGTATTTTGTTGGGTTGTCTCACTGCTTCCCAGCATACACAAAGATCTGAATTTGAACCCAAAGCTCTGCTTTTGGGGGCCGAATAACTGAAAAATGGTTGCCTTCCATGTTATGCTTTGTAGACTTCATTAGAGGCCCCTGTTAGATGTCCTCACCGAGCCTAGGCTGAGGGGCACATGAGAGAGGCCATTTCAGTGGCAGCCATCTGGTCCTGGAATAGTCTTCGAAAGCAGATGGTTCTTTCTTTCTTCTGCTTTTGTGAAAGAACTCAAAAACCTGCTGGGTACTTTCTGGTTTTAATACTGTTAGGTTGATTTGTGATTTTCTAAAAAGGTTGCCCTCCTTCCTTGTTTGCTCTTTGTTTCAAAATAAATGTTTATTGCAAATTTGAATTAATAGTCTTGTCCTGTATCGTACTAAGTACCTAAAAGGCAGAGGACACCAAGGTTCGGGAGCTGAAATCAGCGAAGTGTTTCAACATTTAGGGAAATTCTTCTTTAAAAACATAGTTTTGCAGTGTCATAGCTTAATAAAAACAATCTCTCACACACGAGGTAACATATTGTTCTTAATGAATAATGTATAAATTATGTTGTACCATATGAATGATTTGATTTATAATGATGTTTATTTCTCCTTTCCAAATAGCGCCATCTGTTCCCTGGCTGAACATTTCTTTCTGAACATATACATAGTCTGTGGCATTATCGTTGTACCCAATTATGGTGTTCTTGCTGTGCCAGCTGTAAAATGTTGGAATATGCCATAAAGATCAATATTTGTCTGCTGAGTGATCCTTATTTAAACATCGAATGTAATTTTTTGAGAAAATATCCCGTAATTCATAGTGGCAAAAAAGTTGGGCGGCTGCCTCTGGGATTCTTTTTCCTAAAATCAAACGAGGAAGAATTCCCTTTTGGTCGTCATAACACCTTACCTGGAAACAACCAAGCATTTAATGCAAAGTCCAGCCCTCATATTCTGGGGGAGGACAGGACAAATGGCCATTTAGAATGTGCCAAATAGTATTTAGCAAAATTATAATTTGAGCATTGCCAAGCAAAGATCCTGCTTTTTTCCCCCCTGGATCTCATCCTCAGATCCCTTGACTCCTAACCTGCTGAAATGCCATATTCCTAGCTATTTTGCATCATCCAGGGATCCTCAAACTTTTCAGGCCCTAGATGGTGCCCCTGTTTTTAAAGAATCATCACATTGTAGTGTGATTGCAACATCTTCCACAATTTTGGAGGTTTTTGGTCACTATTTCAGGATGCGGTGGGTGCCCTTGGCATGGACAAGTGCCAATTTGCCGAGTCTGGGAATTTGATAGCCTTTGCTGTTGAAGTGTTTATAATATAAAATGTACGCTCGAGCATTCATTTGGACAATTAGGAGCTACCCTGAATAACTTTGCATTCTGAGAGCTGGCAGAAAACCCCGTTTTAAGCGATGAGACTTGCAGTAAATCTTGGTAACCTCTCCTGAAAGCACTGTGGATTCAAACTTTGAAGCAGTAGTTTCTGAACTTCTCTCTCTCTCTCCTAATACGTGTTCTGAAAATATCAAAGAAACGTATTAAAGCTCTAGTACCTTTGCTATTTTTAAGGAAAGTAACAAAGAAGAGGGAATGTTTATTATTTTTCTGTTCCAGATTCCCCTTCTAAAACCATGGCTGAAAAATTTTGGCCAGTAGGGCTGTGGGTTGTTTTTTTTTTTTTGTCCTTTGGTTCTGAACTGTCCTTTTCCATAAGTGCTTTACTTTCCAAAGAGCTATTACCAAATTTAGACCTGAATGTCCTGAAGTGTTAACTAGAAACAGCGGTGTTTTGAGAACTGTATTACTATCCATCATGGGGAGGAGAACCCTCTAACGTTAATTATCTCTGTAACCTTTTACTTGAACCTCCTCGCCCTTTTCCTTTCTATGCTGCTTTGCTACCTGATTACTTCAAATCCTGTTCTTTTTCTCCTTGAGCAACATTTCGCTGGATCTTTCTCTGCAGCTCTGAAAACTAGAAAGGTTGTCTTTCTGTCAAAGGCAGAGTGCGTAAAATCCTAGATCTTGGTTAATGCTTAGTATTTAACATACTGGGAAATTAAATCAAAAGTCATTTCAGCTCATGCTGGCTGAATGATTTGCTCCCAAGGTATGTCCATTCCTCCCTTTCATCTGTCCAGTCTGGGCTTCTGATAAAGGAAAATACTGTTTGGAGTTCAAAAGGAATTTGAGCACTACATAATGCATGCGTTGGTCTATCGGTATTTTTCAGTGTTTGCAGGAAATCAATATTTGAGGATCTTTCTTCGCAGGTGTGAGAAGAGTCACGGAGCTGTTCTCTGGATGGAATACCATCTGGCGCCCAACGTTTCCATTAGCACAGGACTTGTGCGGGATTCAAATGAAAAGGTCGGTTTCGTTCTGCTTCATCCTGCTGCACAAGAAGTTGGTGGACTGGGAAAGCAATCGTGTTGAATTGCACTATAGGAAAAAAAAAAATCCCATCAGTTCAACTCAGTTCCAGTGCATAATTCTGAGCTTGCTTGGAATGAGTTCAGTTGTAGTAGTTGCTGAACTTAATGCAGTTGACAGATTTAATAATTAATTGTGGGGAATCTGCCGTTATAATTAAATGGAATGCATGTGATTGGAAGCTGCTATCGAGCGTGTTTCGCAGTGGGGTTGGGGTGGGCAGGCCGAGGAAGGACCTACACCAGAGAACAGGATTTGCTACAGATGTAGATTAGAGTTGGCTGAAGGAAGAGTTGAACTGGGCTCATTTAGACTGAATTGCTGGGAGGCCTCACGAGCAGTTCCAAGGTTTTAAGGGAGGGAACCAAAATGTATTTTTTGTTGCAGTCGTATGCACAACGTCGTAAGTTTCAGTATAATTGTGGCATTTACAATATAACGCAAAGAAAGGGGAAAAGAAAAGGAAAAAAGCTTAACTGATCATATAGAGGGAAAAAAGGATAATAATCTTAAAGGCCTGCCTGAAGCTACAACTCTACTAAATTATGTGAATAATATGAGACCAACCCTAAAAGATCTATCTATCTATCTATCTATCTATCTATCTATCTATCTATCTATCTATCTATCTATCTATCACATTTATATAGCCATCTTGTACCAAACCCCAGGTGGCTCACAACCACATCCATGTACAATGAAAATATCAAAGCAAAAATATTAAAACCAAAAGACCTGGCGCTGTAGCTGAACTTTCCCAAGCAGCCCACAGCAGGTGCATCTTGCAAAGCTCAGCTATCCCAGCACCTGGGGGAAGAGCCAGGTCTGGAGTGCTTTGCGAACAGTTAAAATTATGAGGACCAGAAGACTAGAAGGTCCAGCACAGTGTTTCTCAACCTTGGCAACTTGAAGATGTGTGGACTTTGACTCCCAGAATTCCCCAGCCAGCATGCTGGCTGAGGAATTCTGGGAGTTGAAGTCCATAAGTTGCCAAGGTTGAGAAACACTGGTCTGGATGATGGAGGTGGATTAAGGAAACCTATCAGACAGACACCCCCCCAAATTCACACTAATACAAAAGAGCGAGGATGGGAGGCACACCCAGACTCACAAGATTATCTTACTATAGCCAATCTAAATAAACATAATTTTTAGGTTTCTGTGAAGTCAGTTTCTTGGTCTGGTCTGCCTTTAAGGCTGACGGTCCAAGAGAATTTGAGGATTTTGATGCATTGAAATTTAACGTCTCAGGTAATTCAAAGTTGCCAAGGTTGAGACACTGCTCTAGCAGGTAAGAGCCTTCATTCTAAGTCTGAAAGGCAACAAAACAATATCAGCCATGATAAACCACCCAGAGTCCCCCTTTTGGGAGAGATGGGCAGTAATAGAAATTCGAAAAATAAATAAATAAATAACTGACCCAGGACATCCCATTTGCCTGAAAATAGTTTACATTTTTAGCTTCTGAACCTGTGAAGTGATCAATAATTGGTGTCACTGTTTTTTATTATTGTCTCAGAGAAAGGGCGGTGCATGATTCCCCCCCCCCCCAATTCTTCTTTGACCACAAGGACAGAAAGGCTGGTCTCCGGGGTCCTTGTGAAACCTTTCTTCAAGACTTGTGGAGAACCTCAGGTTTTAAATGCAGGAGAGCAGACACTACTGATTTTGTATGAGGAGGCAGGAATGGAGAAGTGTCTGGGAAATTTATGTTGGAAGATTGTAGGGAAATCTTCAAATCAAAATTTTTGATGCAGGCAAGCATTTTTTTTAGGAATTGCCACCCAGTCAAATGATTTCTACTTTAAATTCTTCCTTCTGTTTGCATGAAATTTGGCAGAAGTTTTCCATATAGAAGGTTCAGCCACCCCTTTTTCCTGTTGAGTGATAAAAATAAGCTAAAGCTTACAAAAAGAGAAGTCCAGATAGCATCAATGTACAACTGGCTGAGTCATTTAACATGTTACTAATGTGCCGCTTTTTCTATGTAAACTGCCAAAAATTGTTTTGATTGCAGTGGCATAGAAATGTGTTCCTGAATAAATTAAATTTTATATGCTCCTTCCACTTAGGAGCATCTATTACACTGGCAAATTTAGCTGTTTTGGATTACACTGGCAAATTTAGCTGTGCTGGATTAAGAATATACAACCATTTACTGTGATCCTGTGCTAGTTAAGGAAAAGGACACATCTCACTTTGGACCCTGGCTGTGTGTCAAATGAAGCAGCACAACATTTTGCATTCTGCCTGCCTTTTTTGTAGGGGTGGAGAAAGGCAGCACCTGTGCATAAGTTGGAATTCAATCCTGGGTCCTCAGATATAAATTCCTTCTGGTTTATAAGCATGTGCTGGCTTGGCTGCTTAGTAATTGAGAATGGCATCGTTAGAGATTTTGTAGTCCTCAACTTACTACCATAACTGGGACTGGAATTTCCATCACAAGTCGTTGCGGTTGTAAGTCAAGTCACCACGTGCCCGGGCCCAATTTTACTACCATTTTATGGTGATTGTTAAGCAAATCACGGGTCATTAAGCAAATCCAGCTTTCCCAATGGGTGTTTTTTGCCGGAAAACGGCAAAAAACATTGCAAAATGTGATAATGTGACTGGGACGCTGCAGCCATTCATAAACGTGAGCCGGTTGCCAAGTGCCTGAAATGTGATCAAGTGACTGCGGGGTGGGGGCGTGTGTGTGATATTTTGCGGTGCACGGGGCCGTCATAACTTTGGGCCATTGTTAAACGATTGGTCATAAGTCAAGGACTACCTGTAATCAAATGCAGTAATTGAGAATCCCAGTTTAGGAATTCTAAAGACAGTGCTGCTGATCAAAAGTGAAATTTTCTGATTGGTTAGAATTCAGACCTGAAAATATCCACACGTTTCTTTTGTGAGCCAAGAAATGTTGACATACTGAGGAAAATGATAGCTATGGATATTAACACTTTCACTTACTTTCCCACCTGATTTTTTCTGGTTCTTTTTTTGCAGGACTATTGTCAATGGACTCCTCACTGCAAACAGGCTGTCTTTTTCTTCGATTCAGTTCTTGAACCAAATTCTTCCATCAGTAATCCCTCAGCAGTTGCATATGCTATAAGTTTCAGTCCAGCAACAGGAGAGGTTAACATGGACTTTAAACCCTTAAATTAATGTAGTATCTTGATGTCGTATCAAAAACATTGATTTCCCTTTTGGATTGATCTTAATAAAAATCCATGGATAGCTCTAATAAGTCTGCATTTTGTGGAGGGTGGGCACAAGAGGTGGGCACATTATTGGTCCCAAGGGGTAGCCTAAAGTTGAGCCCCTCCAGAGTTTTGGATTGCAACTTTCCAACTCCCTTGCCCATTGACCATGCTGACTGGATCAACTAAAGGGCAGCAAGGACTGATTTAAGGCATATAACACACCAGTCTTGTTTAAAATTATGCTGGTTGGGCTCTGTTGTGTGCCAGGGTGAGAGAAATCAGACCAGCTAAGCTAAGCACAGTTTCAGAGGCAGAAAGAAAAGCCCAAGATAGGCATAGTCCAGCAGACCGCTGGGATTTATGGGAGCTGAAATCCAAAACGTTTGGAGCACAACTTGGAGAAGACAGTTATTTAACAATATTTATAATCTACCCCAAGCCTGACAGAGTCTGGGTGGCAAAACACAAACAAATAGTTCAGGGAACAATAAAGAGGGTCATTTTCAAAATTCCTGTGATGGTTCACTCTGAATCAATCAACTAGAAAGTCATGCTGGAATAATACCCATTTTGTTGCTTGCAGAACACAAGAAAGGTTGGGGTTGAGTGGGCCTTCCTGGGAGGTCCAAAGAGAGGAGGCTATCACCGAGAAGCTTTATCATCTGATCCACACTCCATGTACCTCTTGAGGGGGAGGACTCTTCAACAGTCCCCTCTAGATGCCAGGAGTGGAAGGCTGCACTGAGGGCTGTCACTCATCATAAAATACCCATTTATTAAGAGGCAAACTTGGGATATTGTTCACCACCCTGGTTTATTAGGTCTTTTTAATTTTCTGACTCAGCAGAATGTTGGAAAGAAATTACATGAAGGGGCTTGGGGCTCTATCTTTCTGTCTTTCAGCCCATTGGGTAGGAATAACTCTCCAAAAACTGGAAGGGATGAGGCTTGGCGTAGTGAGAGTAGCCAGAAAAAGAAAGATTGAGTTGGGCCAGAAAAAATCATTCCAGTGCATCCCTGTGGGAAATCAGCTGGACAATGACTGAGGTTCATGACTGCTTCATTCCAAGTGCCCCCAGTCATGTGACCCACTTTTTGATAGTAACATGCTCCCAACATTTCAATGTGCCTACTATCCCAAGTTTACCAGTCCCTGATACATATGAGGCAAGAAAATTCTTTCCTTCCAGGGTTGGTTGACAAAGTATATGACAATACAGCACCCTACAAATATTCTGCCTTTGCCTTCACACAGCCCCAAGCTCAATAGTTAGCACCTTCAGTTGAGATTCTTGCAGCCATCAGGAACATCAATATATGCAAGTAGAGCCAGTTTGGTCTAGTGGTTAAAGCTCCGGGCTAGAAACCAGGAGTCTGTGAGTTCTAGTCCCACCTTAGGCACGAAAGCTGGCAGGGTGACCTTGGGCCAGTCCCTCTCTCTCAGCCCAACTCACCTCACAGGGTGCTGGTTG
Source organism: Candoia aspera (assembly GCF_035149785.1). Taxonomy (NCBI): domain Eukaryota; kingdom Metazoa; phylum Chordata; class Lepidosauria; order Squamata; family Candoiidae; genus Candoia; species Candoia aspera. The sequence continues at coordinate 6,338,212 of NC_086163.1, forward strand.
TGGGGAAAATAGGAGGAGGAAAGAGTATTTGGTATGTTCACTGCCTTGAGTTATTTATAAAAAATAATGTGGGATAATAAATACATAAAATGCTAATAATGTGTTTTCTGAATGTGGATCTTTATGCATCTCAAACGTGCATCGCAGACTTACGGGACCAGCAGATTTTGCATAAGAGTTATCTTTAGGAAGACATCGTTAGATTAAGCATATTCAATGCCTACTGCTGGGGAAAACTGACAACCTCTTTAGTGATTCTTGGATGTTTTACTTGTTACAGGTCCCATCTTGAAAAAGTTACTAATTTATGGAAAACGAACAGGCAGGCTTTCAAAAAGTGCAGCTGCCTGCATTGATCATCGCTTCTAATATACTAGTGCCTTGGTGAATTCAACATGTTCAAATTGCAAGTTCCAGAACCACCAGTCCACTTCTGTGTGACCTTTTATTGAATGACATACATTTGGTTATTGTTTGAGGATGATTGGATTGATGCTGGCAAGCTAGCATTCTTGCAGTTTAGGAACATTTGCTGGATGAAGACATAAGCTAATAATTCCATAGTACAGAAACCTTATGAAATGATCCTGCAAAATTCAATGCTAGATTAAAATTACACACACACACAATGTATATAAATCTTGATGGTATCATATTTTTGGTTTCAATCAAAGGGAGGAGATGAAAATCTTCAGGGCCTCAAAACTTAAAAAATGTCCTGTTTTTACTTCAAGACAGTTTTTTGGGTAGTCTTCCCAGCAAGTCAGACCCTCTGGAATTTGGGGAGAAGTTTGGACAGTGACCAGAGAGAGGACATACAAATAGCTGGATAAGAGTAGAGGCTCATGTAATAATTATCTTCCACCATGACTAATACTGTGGATATCAGAAGCTTGTAGATCTGCCATCCTTCCACATAGGTTCTTCAGCAACTGGTGTTCAGGTGTAGGCTGGAGTCCTGGGAAGGAGAAGACCAAGTAGAAACCCTCAAAAAAAAAAGGCCCTTGAAGAGAACAAATTGTGCGTCTTCTTTTTCATTTAAGAAGGCCATTTACTCCTTACTAACATCCTGAACTAGTGTCAAAATGGTTCTCTGTGTTGGAGTAATCAGAGCTCTCCGGACCTGGAGATCTGTTTCATGCAAAGAAAAGCCAGCAATACTTCACCTTCACCTTCTATCCTGACAAATATGAGAATGTTTGCAGGAGGCCTTTTCAACAACCCAGGGGCATGTCCTTCAGCATCTCTCCTTGAGCCAAAGAAGTCAGCAGCGGTGTTGCAGAGAGCAAATAAACCGAGCAGATGGGCGCACCTTTACTTTTGCATGTTGGGCTGCTTTCCACGTTCTAAACATCTACGTGTGATCAGCCAATATAACTGGAATTTGATTTTTAACAATCCTATTTTCCTATTAATTTATCTTTACAATCACTGTTCCTGAAAGCACAGTATCGCTGCTGTAGGTGTGAGGATAACTTGGCCACATCAAGTTTTGTGATGCTCTAAGCATTTTAGAGGAATGGAATCTTTCAAAACTCTAATGCCTAAATAAATGGGATTTTGTGAATATTTGAATCTCTACCTTCTGCACGCTTAGGCTGCAATCTTAAATGTGCTTACCACAGAATCACTTCCACTGATAGTGGAAGTTATTTTCAAGTAACCATCATAGGAATGCACTAATTACTATGCCAGCTATTGGTGTTGAGTTCTTCTCAAACACTTTGTTAATCCAGTGGTAACTCTTGGGCTTTGTTGAAATAGGATAAGTTCCTGAGGTTGAATATATGTAATTGTTGCTGTAGAAGCAGAGTCACCAAGTTCTATGTATGTCTGTGATTAGGAAAATCTAAGGTCGATTCATACCTTTGTTGCCGTTCTACTAAAGTACAAGGTGCCTCTTGTTAGAGTATAAATAGCTTCTGAAAGTTACTGCAAATACACACAGGCAAGTGTGTGAGTTCGTAAGCTGAAGGTCCTTCCAAGGTTTTCACACAGCAGACACATAATAACAAACCTGAAAGGTTTAGCCTATATAGTAGCAGTTAAAAACACACACAACAACACCTTGCCCCAGAACGTCCAAACAGGATGAGATTTCGGAAGGCTACAATCCAATACTTTAGGGAGTACACTGTGTGTTGAACTCAGTGGGACATACTGAGCAAAGATAGCCAAGATTACATGTCAGTCCCCATACATCAAAACCAATACTTGGAAATAAAATGTGTTTCCAAGAAATTGGTAAAATTCTTGTGCTCTGTTGCTAAACAGTTTCCAGTCCGGTGTTCCCATGAGTCATGAGCAGTAGGCAGAATGGAACAGAACGGTTTGGAATTGTGCTGTTGTCTTTTCCCATTATTTTGAGACAGCAATAGATGTTGCCCAGTCTAGTCGCAAATGTGTGACCTTGTCCCTTTGCTAGACATGCACTTCTTAATTTCAAACTCCTGGAACAAATGTTAGCTAAGGTTCAGCATGTATATCTGTCTGTAAAGCAAATTCCATTTTAGTGGAATAGAGAAGAGTGCTTAAGACATCAGTATTAGCTTGTTAATGAAAAAGGGCTTCAGCAAATAGCAGGATCTGGCTGATCTTTTCTGGGTTTGGAAGCTGAGAAGACTTGGTCCTGGGTAGTAGATGGGTAGAAGACCATTGGGAAAACCCAGGATTATTGACTATATTAGAAGTTGAGAAACATCCCAGAAGAAGGCAATGGCAAACATTCCTGTACTGTGACCAAGAAGACTATCTGGCCATGTTCTTGAAGACACCAAATGTTGAGCTCGACTTGAAGAAATATTTACTCATTTGAGTGGCAAACAATTCACATTTATTTATTTGCAATATAAATGTCTAGGAATGCTCATTTGTTCACCGGGCTTCTCAGTCTTCTCGAGCAGTACAAATGGTATTAACAGCAGTTCTCTGTTGGAAACTTTGCTTTCTCTCTAGGAAGTTATTTTCCTTTCTGTAAATGAAACTTCTCATTCTTGAACAAGATATGTGCGCGAATTAAGAGTATGGAAACCCCACTTTGTGATTAAGAAACTAAAACTACTGTGACTGCCATCTAAGCCTGATCAACATACCACTGAGATGGGAAAACTGTCCAAAAATTGACTCCCCTCTTTATGAGGATGATCAGGGTCAGAGACAGATTCAGAAGTCAAGCACTAACAGAGTAGCTAAGGAAAAGGAACCAGCCCTTGGCTGTGCTGTGATGTTACATTCAAACATAGGGATCATCTGATGTTCCACCAATAATGTTATCATATATGAATTTATTTATTTCAGGCCAGTGCAATATTCTCAAATTGCCATCAAGATAACCGTCCGCTCCAATAACCAAGATACTCATTATTTTACTTAACACCAGCTTGAGTACACTGAAGATCATGACTACTTCTTCCATAATTCTAAGAACTAAGTCTAGTTCTTCAGAGAGACTTCACATCCTGTCCTAGAATGCAATGAGCTCTGTTCAGTTGAACTCAGCAACATCCAAGGTTCTTCTGGCACACTGTTTGTTTCTTATGAAGTGCTTCTAATATTGCCCCCTTCCTCTGAGCTGAAGCCACATTTCCAGAAAGCTTTCCTCTTTAGCCTGAAAACACTACCTAGCTGCCACCTTCACCCAGGCAGAACTTCATATTCTAATTAGCTATTTGCTGTACTTAACCATTGTCAAGCCACATAGCTGGACAAGAACTACACAGGCGTTAGTAGGTCTCTTTAGTAGGTCTGGAGAAAATACAGAATCTTGAAAACTGTAATAGCAATTCCCCAGCCTTGTTTACAATGATTTAATTAAATTGGAGTCTCTTTGAATGCTCTGAAATGGTTCTTCGCAGATCTCTCTTCACCTGAGCTAAATTGCAGTTTATGAGCTGTTAACTGACTCACTTCCTATCTCTTTCTTTGTGTCTGTGTTTTCATCCATTCCTTGTCCAACCTCTCCCAGACACAAGCCATATTAAAGGTTTTATCTGAGGATGCCCAGAGTTCAGTCAACTGCCTGAACTCAGCCCCATTCAGGAAAAGAAAACCTAGACTCAGTTATGTACTAATTACTAGGTGTGTATGGATCAGCCAACATCCAATTCAAATTTATAGTTCAGTTCAAATTCTTGATTTGATCTGACTTTGCAATTTGATTCGAAGAGTCAGTTTGGTTTAAATCATTAATTTGAAAATCCTCACATTCTACTACAGATTGAATTCAGTATGAAGATGCAAAAGCAATCAAATCACCTCTAATTTAATTATATAATTTATATGGCTGTCTATACAGAGATTAAAATAAAAACCCTAACATAAAACTCATGAGGCCAAAGGTTAAAACAGTAAACCCCTATCATCAACAGCAGAGCTTACTTCCTGGCCCAAATACCAGTAACTGAAGCTTTGCAGGGCCCTCCTAATTGCTTCCAAGTTAGACTGTTGTGATATGTGCCACCTGACCTTGTCTTCTAAAACCATTAGGGCGTTCTGGTAATGCAGAAAGAGGTTGCTTGAATCTTCACTGGTGGCTTGGATACTGGAGTGTTTTCTCATCCATTTCAAAGTTTTTATTCTGGCCTTTGAAGCTTTAAACAACTTGAGCCCACTTTATTTTAAGGACCACCTAACATGAATGAAACTGCCCAAGTATCATAGTCATCTTAAGAGGCTACTTGCTGGCTCATCATAGATGATGTAAAGATGGTAGACTCTAATGGTAGGATCTTCTCAGCATCTCCTGTTCCACAGAGCCCCTTTCTCAAAAGATACATAGGTAGGTGTTACGGTTTCAAAATATTTTTTAAATGGTTTTTTTCCCCTTTGGTTTTGAACTGTATGGTTCTTGCTATAATTCTCTCTTGCTTTCTGCACAGCACTTATTCCTTTACCTTTTGAATTTGGCTTGTTTTCATCTGTTCTTTCTTTAGTTTGTTTCAGCGGATGCTTTGTTATAATGGTAAGAATGTTAAATTAGTATGCTGTTTTGAGAAGAAGCAGTATGAAAATCTGGATAAATATCAGTGGGCTCATAATCACATGATTAAGGTTTACAGAACTTTGCATGTCATTTGACAATCCAGATTAGTGGCTTTAATCTAAAAGGGGTGATATTCTTGTAGCTCAGGGCATTGCTGAGCTTCAGCAGGGAACTCAAAATGGATATGACCAATACTTAATTTGTCTTTGTTGCATCTGTTCTCCAGTTCCCTTGCTTCTCTTAGTGTTTGCTATTTTGGGAGGAATCATTTGAATTTCTCGGATGAATCACTTCACTCACTACATTTGAAGTTCTGTTTTTCCAATTGCAGCCCCCCACCCCCTTCTAACATTGCTCTGGGCACTCATTTGGAGCCAATCTACTGTGTATACTCAATGGCATCAGTGTGTGTGTCATTGATGTGGCATCAAAATGAAGTCCTGACCCTTTTGTGCAGAAGTCAACATCACCCAGAATATATAAAAAGGGTGGCATCTGTGTCATGACACTGTCTCTGCTGCCATCTTGCCTTTTTGGGCCATGCCCCTCCATGGATGATGCTGTGTGTGCACTGCAGCTTTCAATGCTGTACAGGCATATTGGTATATTAGTGGTACAACTTATGGAATCTGGAGTAGCCATTGCCCTGTGCAAATTTCCAACTGTATATTCCTCTTCCTTTGAAACCAATAAATGGAACTTCTCTGATTTAAAATATAACTATTCCACTCTTCTTGTGGCAATCTTCCCCATTGCTCTTAAGCCTTTAGTGCCTCTGGGCTCGCTGTTTGGATCAACTTTGCTTTATTTCATCATCTACCAGTAGAGTTCTTGATGATGACATATTGGTCTTTTGGCAATTATTTCTAGCAGGGGGTGTCTGCAAGGGGAGGGGTCAAAAACATAAGAAGGCAGCTGCATCCATGAGATTGAAACTACCATTTTGACTTTTTGACTCCTCTTTGGATACCCTGATTCATAGAGATGTAACACTTCTCTGGGCTAAGGTAAAGAAGGGATGCACATCCTTAAACTGCTTGACTGTAGGTGGGCCTCAAAATCCTTGGATGCGATCCCTAGAGAATCTCTAAAAGTTGCCACCAAATGGTTATATTTAATGGACTCTAATACTCTGTATTATTAATGTAGATTAATGTATGAGTGTAACCATATCATATGTGCTTAATTTTTGTTACAGCATAATAGAAACAAAATTAGATTTGGTTCTAATCCCATTTACTTTTTTGGACAGACTTACTTTTGGGGAGCAGGTTCTGCATAAAATACCAATTCTAGTCCCTGATGTGGAAAAAAAAATTGCACACCTTCAGGATGGATTTGATTGACATAAAATTGATTTAAATAATTCCTTCTCTTCTTCAATCAATTTAGTGAATGTTCCGGCCTTACATTTTTATTTTTTTTTAAAGTCATCAAAGTGTATTCATTCTGCATATCCAGAACGAAAGCTCTTTTGATATTCATCCTTTAATTCTTCCTGTGAGATCTAGCACAACAGACATTATGTCCATCTAAGATCTTGGTAGTTCAGCATCAATCAACTTTGCATCCAGGACATTCACAAATGGAAGGTTAAAAAAAAAAAGGCCAGATGGTGGCTGAAACTGTGTGATACAAGCCCCATTCCTATTTTACATGTGTCACATACTGTATGCAACCCATTTTTAAAAAATTGAAGGGCTTCAATCACACTGTTGCACCTGCCTTTGCAATGTTTTTTGAGCACCTTCCCCCTGAATGTCCCTGTCTGCATCTGATCAGGGATGCATAGTAATATTTCCTGCCCAGTATTTGCAAAAGCACTTAAACTCTAATTTTGAATATAACCAAAAGAAACTTTAAGTGCCTGGCACCATGTGTGAACTCATTAAAAGTAGAGGGAAAAAAAAAATTTTCTTGGTTCAATTAGCTGCCGTTGTATTGATTTGTTCCTCCTTTAAAAAAAAAAAAGGGTGTTGAGGATGTTGGATCAACCTACTTGCATGTCTACGTATCAGCGGCGTGTGAGAAATAAGGGAAAAGGGAAAGAATCATAAATAGGATTGTTGGTTTGAGTGGCTATTTTCCAAGTGGTCGAAATTTCCTGCCTGCAGGCTTGCAGGAGATTTGATTAATCTCAGCTGACTCGGTCACTTGCAGCCATTCTAAATCTATACTAACTTGTTCAAGACTGATCTCTAAACAACAGAGCAGCCAGACTTTCATCTATAAAGAAAGAAATGTCAGCTTAATGAGATCTTGCTAGAACAATTAGCCTCAAAATAGGGGTGAAGTACTGATCTAGAAGGTCCCAATGGAGCTTAGATAGTGGCTCAGCTATTGATTCTTATTCATTCTTGGATAAGTTAGATAAATCTGCTTCTATTGGATGCTTCTCAAAAAGAGGGTCTCAAAATCATTTCCCTGCCTGTCTCCTTTCATTTCATTGCCCTGAACCTTTGAATCATGAGGGCTACCCTTAGAGCCCAGGGTCCTAATACACCTCCTGCAGTCACCAATTTGCTCATGGATGCATTTCTTGGTACTCAGTAAGTCGTCTGTCCCACCTGAGAGTTCTCTAAAAATGAGAAGCTGAAGTCCTGGAAAGCTGATGCAACACCTCCAATGTTATCTTGATTTCCAAGCATGTCTCTTGCCCCACAGGCCACATAGAAAAAAGAAAGGTGAGCGTGCTGCAGCATAGGCCTTGCTTTGAAAGAGTGCTCAGCTGCCAAGGCAAAACTCAAACAGAAGCTGGGGAGAGGATGAAAGGGAGCATCTGAAGGGGCTATAGTGGGGAGTAAATTCATCCATTTGTCTTCTGGTAAAGAGATTTGTGAGTAGCAACACCCACCACAGCAATCAGCTTGTGGATGGGCAAGTGTCTCTTTGCGAGTGTTTTGAAGAGATACTCACAAAATTCTAGATGTGCCCACCAGCTTCAAAGTGTTGTAGACCTCTTGTTAAACCTGTGGAATGAAGTGCCAGGTAACCATAAACAGATGTGGCTAGAAATGGGGTTCCGTAAGATGTTCGTGGATTTTGTTCAGTAGCCAAAAAGCTATACTTAAATCCTGTCATTTCATCTAAAAAGCAGAGAAAGGATAGTATTGTTCTGTTGGTCTATCAAGGGAAAGACTGTAGGGCTTGGATGAACTTTATCTGGCAGCTGACACTGCCAACTGGCTTAGTGAAGGTCCTGTCTTAGATTGCTGAGTTGGGATATGATGTCATAAGAGGAAGACAAGTGATTGATCCAACACACTGCTGCATTTTTACTGCAAGATAAGGAAAAGAAACTACTGTAATCACATTTTCTGCTGTGGGTGCCGAACCAACATGGTCACCCTTGGTCATTGTCCAACTAAGACAATAACTGGGGCAAGAATATAATGGGCAGGGAAATGCCTTATGTATTTGTTGCAGTTGTTATAATTCAGGATATCTGTCCATTCAATTGTTAAACTCTTGACAGCCAATTTCAACTGAAAGCAATATTCGATTTTTCGCACTGAAGATGTTGCCTAGCCTGGCAATGAAGTGTCTGCAAGAAAACAACAAGGCTCAGAGAACACCAAGAACTCCACAAGCAATATTCTTTCCAAGTTTCCTTTAACAAGATTTATTAAAAGAGCATAAGGTAAGGTTACAAAAACAGAATGAATCTGGGCTTTCTGGAGGATTGCAATATTGGCACTGTTTCTAGAACAAAATTAATTTGGTCAGTGGGGGATAGGCTTAATATGTTGTGGGAACATTCTCTCCCCCCCCACCGCCCCCACAGATGGTTAGGATTAGTTCAAGAGTAATTAAATTTAACCTGAAACAGACCCAGTGATACACAAAACAAACTCCACTATAGTCATGGTGCGAGAAAACAAAGCCCATTCAATTGACCCAGTTTGCTTATCTAGTCCTCTTAACAAACAAAAATGAGAGAAAGTGTTGTTGAAAAAGCAAGTCATTTTAGAACAGAACTCACTTTGAAGACCTGGTAGCACAAAATATACCTTCCAAACACTGATTGGCTGCTGTGAATGAACCATACGTACTGCCACCCAGTTGGTCAATGGGAAATAGGCTAGTGATACCATGGTCTTTTTCAGTACTTTCCTGGTGCAAAGTTCATGGGATATGAGTCTGTTTCTAGAGAAAGTGGGTGGGGGACTACTCAGTATTCCCCAAATGTGGATTTCTAACCCATTTATTGATTGTGAGCTGCCAGAACCACCAATAAGGACAGTTGGCCAAGTAAGTGTATTAGGTTGTGTGATGTAGAAACAGGACCACATGGAGTGTTTCTATGTGCAGTGGTATGTGGGAATGGCCTTGGGAGACAGGAGGAAGGGCCACATCCTACACAATGGTCTGATAAATGAAATTTGAGTCCTAAGGAGGGGTGGGGGTTGAAGAAGGGTCTCAGAAGTGATCCTCCCTAGTTTTCGCAAGAGTAAAAGTTAGGGAGGGGAGAGGTACTTTCTGACTTGCAAGATTCTGTTACCGTAACCATACAATAAAGGTAGTGTTAGTACTTCTTGCCTGGACTACCTCAATGGACTGGCACGATGTGAGTGTGGCAAAGTAATAGTATTAATGTGGCACTCAGATGAAGACCTTAGCACAGACTTCCCCAACCTGTGACTAGGATTCCTGAATTTCCAGCCAGGAAGGTCAACTAGAAGTTTATCAGATGTAACACTCAACATATCAAGAGGGCATTAATTTGGGAGAATATTCTGTGATGCAACTTGCTGACTCCTGTTTCTAGTGGCCATAGGACAAGCCGCCATGTCATTGTGACATTGTTGCCCAAATGATGCAAATAATGTACTATCTGTGGGCTGCAACTTGCCTCTACTGCAGATACCATACTAGTTTCCATAGCAACGAAGAAATATGTGGATGTGGTACCTGCATTATATTTCATCAATTCTTTCACATGGGCAGCTTGTCCAAAAATTCCAGTGTGGACTAACTTTTTTTAAGTCTACAGTTTTTATTATTACATTAGCTTTCAGCCAATAACCGCTTTCAGCACCAAGAGAAGTGAAGGGGAGAGAATATTCTTTGTCAAATTCCTTGTTCTTACTGTTGTTGTTATTGGAAGAAGTGTAATTTATTACAGACAAAGAAATGGAAGAAACATTTTTCATTTGGCTTTCTTTAATATATATATATATATATATGTAATTATAATATAATAATAATAATAACCAAAATGCCAGAAGGTTTGTATGTGCTTACCATATAAAAACATTAATTTTTCAGAAGGATACAATACAGAAAAATCATTGAAATTAAAAAAAAGGGGGTTTAGGCTTTCTAAACCTATTAATACAATAGTTTAAAAGACAAAGATTTATAGGTAAAATATGTGCAGGTTATGGATGGAGGAGTATGACTACTTCTGTAATACCAGTTTTTATTTTATCTGTGTTATCAATGAGAACAGTTAATGTGGGGATTTTATATTACATGCTTGAAGTCTACATAACTTCCCACCCTCCCTGAATGGAAACCAGTTGTATCTTCTAACTTTAAACTGGGTTGAGATCTATCAGACTGAAATGGCAGGCTAAGCCCAGATCAACGTGGACCAACCAACCACAGCTTGAAAAATGGGGTTCAAGCCACAGTAGAGATTGAGTTAATTTGACCACGGATCATCTGTTTCCTAGTGAAAAGAGTGGCAAATAAAGAGGATAGGAGGCTGCCTTGTGTAATAAAAATAAAATGTGTATCTCTAAGGAAGCTGAGGAGAAAGAGAAGAAGAGCTGAATTTAGGATAACATCTTTTAAAGGTGGTAGAATTATCAAACAAAGATAATCTATGCCTTCCTTCCTCAGAATAACATTCCATCTCATTAGGCATTTTTTTTTTCAACAATAGCTAGCCAGATGTTCTGGGAAACATACATATGGGTATGAAGGTAGTCACCCTCTCCAAATAGGGCTGTACTGGCATTTGGGCTACCTCAGGAGGGAAGATGTATCAAGTGATTGTGGCTAGCAGCTGCTAACCTAGATAATCTCTGAGGATTTCTTGGGATAACAATAGTTCTGGTTTGTTGTACTGTGTGTACTTTTAGTTGGGGTCCTCTGGGCTTAGAAAGATCAATACCAAGGTAGAGAGAACATTTTTTGCAAATGTTTTGACTTTCATTTCTAGTGAAGCTTCCTCGGCACAACAGTTCAGAAGTGGGGATCACCTTGTAGTATTTATAGTCTCTGTGGAATTTGAACTCTGTGGGGTCAATTTGTGATGGGGGGGGCTACTTGGGAAGTCTCGGTTGACTGGTGGTTGGGAATGGTGTCACCTCTATTTTGATTGGTCCAGGCTCATCTATAAATACTGCAAAGTGATTTCCACTTCTGAAACTTTGCACTGAGGAGGTCTTACTGGAACACAAGATTATCTGCTAACGTCTGCAAAAACATGATTTTTACTTCAGTATTGATTTCTCTAAACCCAGAATACCCACTTAACAGTTGCATAATCTTTGAGATTACTTCTAAAACAGCTTCTTCAGACTTCATACCCTTCAGATGAGCTGGACTTCAGTCCCCTGAAACCACTTGAAAAGAATGATCATCAGTTGAGAGAAAGGTTTTGGTAAAAGATACCATCACAATTTGGATATAATAATCTCAGTATGATAAACCATAGTTCAACTCTGCACAAATGAGAGTAAGGTTGTGTCATATCTCCTCTTTCTTTCTCACATGCCTCAAAGCACCCTACTCTGACTTGGTGTCCACTGGTTGTGTTGGACCATTGTCTGTAACCCCTGTTGGCATGTCCAGTGGCTGTGTTGAGCTAGAAATTTGGGGAACTGACATCTAAGCAAATTGCCAATGTGGGATAAACTTACACTGGGTACACCTTTTAAGCCTGCTGGATTTACACAGTGTAGCCTTCTGGAAAATTGTTACCCCATAACAGTATACAAAGTCTTTAAGTTTTTGCTACTTGTCATTAACCATTTTGTGTTATATATGCACTAAGAATATCTGGGACAGATACAGGGAGAACTTTTCTTTCTATAAATCAGCTAAAAATTAAGGGAAAAAAGGAAAGACATACAGCAGAAATCTAGTTGTTTTGCTATTGTGAAGCTCGTTCCCCTAGCCAGTAGGAACTATTGGGGTAAAAAATTGTCCAATTTGGATTTTAATAAATGCGGCATGAAATAGGCAATAAGAATTAAGTGCACTTCTTCTGTAACCAAGTAAGTGCACTTAAGTGCACTTCTGTAGCCGGAATGTTAACAGCTCCAATATAGAGATGAATGTAGCTTAAGGGGAGGAAAAATATCCCACCCTAATCTTCAATGAGCTCCTCTTCAGTTAACAGACGCCCAGTTTACATCTGAACACAAGCTGTGATTGAAGATCTGACTGCAAAGAGAATTGTAATGCATGATGTGAACCAAATTTACAGCCAGGTTCGTAGTTCTTAAATCACTGGTTCCCGGTGTAAATCAAATCCAAGACTATGGTTCAAGAAACACTGGAAGTGTACCATTAAAGTATGTGCAAGGAGGAGGAAGAAATTTTCTTTTTTCCGTTTTCATAGGGCTACAAGGTCTGGGCTGGAAAATCCAGACGACTGTTTTATCTAGTCGTTATCCAGAGTTTGCAGCATAGATCTGGTAGCACTAGCTTTAAACAATGTAAAATTTCAGCCTGATAAATCATTGCTTGTCAGACCAAGCTCATTACATCTGAACTGACTCAATTCTTCTTTGGTCCCATAACCCAGGGTTGATTTTTGACCTTGCAGTAGACACGCAATGATGCTGTTCTATCTCTCACCGCACATTTTGAGCACAGCATGATTACATAACCCTACCACAAAGTCATTCTGCTATGTGTTTTCCTACCATCACATCTTGCAATTGATTCCCTATCGCTGGGCATGCAGTGCAATTTTATTCACATATTTTTTTGGAAGAGAGGAGGAACAGATGAAGGCCAGACACCCTTTGGTGTTTCTCCTTGAGGGCTGGCTCTTCCATATAAAAGGAAACTGAGATGCACACCAACTGAGATGCACACACTCTTTTCTTCAAAAGAAGTCTCCATGCGTTACCTCTCCAGTGTGAAAGGTATTACAATTTACTACTCACTCTTCTAAGTCAACAACTTAAACTGCCTTTCAAAAATTTCCAAGATGGGATCTGGAGTGGGTCCAGTGAAATGAATAGGAATTTGTGTGTTCTCTCATTTGGCACAATTCCCATGCATTTAAGCAAGGAGACTTCTCAGGCAGATGGCCCTCCGTGAGAATAAAGTCCTGATTCTTCCAACATTGTTATGATATCATGACAGCCCTTCAGGTAACCACCTATTGAGAAGCAGGTGATGAGCTATGGTTTGGGAGAGGCGAAGATTTTTTAGCCTGCTTGACTTTGCAATATGGAACATATTTACGGATCTTACTATCCTAAAAAGTGTTTTTTAAAAAGAATGCCACATGCAAGGAACATATACTTCATTTTTAAAACCAGTTCATCAATCCTGAGTAGACGAAAGATAATTTATAAACAAAAAACAACCTCCACCTGCAGAACTGCCACTAGGTTTAAGTACCTTGAACGGATCGCATTGATTTATTGGGTAGTTTTCAAACATCCTGCCTTTCCTCCAGGAGCAAAAGGCATCTTGTCCAGCTGTCCCTCTTCTGTGTCCACCTTAAAGGAAAGTCATCACCGCAACCCCCTTCAGATGAATACATTGACACAGAGAGTTTTGTCTTCAACATAAATCAATCAGGGCAAGGGGCAACTGGGAAAAAATTGGATCTCTCTGGCATGGATGTTGAAGGGTAAAGCTTGGCTTTGGACACAGAATTAGTGGGAATAAATTTAGGAGTCCCAGAAAGTAGTAGCTTATGGCAGGAAGTTGAGTTTGAGTTGGAGTCTTTGGGAGACATTCAGTAGTGGAGGTGGGTGAAGTCTTATATGCTATACTGTATAGTGAAAGAAGAGTCCATCCATTCAGTTACCAACTCTGCAATCCTATACAGGTGTATGAGTGTATTCAAGAGTGAGCCCCAGTGAATTACCTTAGGATTATTTCTATGTAAATAACTACGGGTTGCAGCCCGAGGGCTGAATACCTAGCAGACTGCTTTCTTTTAGTAGCCTGTGGCGTGAGAAAGAGAGAAAGAAAGAGTATCATTCTGTGATTGCATTAGAAGAAAAATCTTTAAGCTCTCCTGGAAATACTGCTATTTTTATCATGGGAAAGATAGAATGATTTTCCTTTCCTACCTTTGACATTCTTCACCTCAAAGGGATTGCCACACATATCATATACAAATGTCACCTGGGTCTCAGGACATCTTAACCCTTGGGAAGGAGTCTTCGCCAGCTCTAGACTCCAGGAATGATGAAGAAGGCAAGTGATGACAAATGGTGATGACAAAAATTGAGTGACACAAACTCCACAGCTTATTTTGATGGGTGTCCTCTTTTCGTGTGGTCCAAGTTGGGATATGTGCTCCACCCTTTCATAAGCTATTCATTGCTTTCGTGCTTTCCTTGACGTTCCCCAAATGCTTCTCCTGAGGACGACCCACCAAACCCAGCTTGAAATGTTGCCTTTGATGAAATTAGATGGCAACTCTAGCACATGAAATTACTTTGCCTTAACAGAAATTGCCAGCAGTGCTACATACATACATACATACATACATACATACATACATACATACATACATATTTAAAGAAGAATATGGCTCTGCTTACAGGCTGACAACCATCCTAGATGGTCTCCAATAGCTGTAGAGTTTCCCCTGGCTTTGACTCATATATGATATTATACGGGCTTGATACACCCTTGCTCTCATTCATTCAGAGTGGCTTTGAGTTGAGGAAGATGGGCTTCTGTTCCTCGGAATTTTAGTTGAAAAGCATCTCATGGGAACTATTCAAAAATACCATTTTGAATAGTAAGCTGCAAGGCTGAAGCCAAATTGATCTACAGCTTTCATGAGAAATAAATAGGGGTGCTGATACCTCTAGCATCGATTTAATGAAATCATTCCAAAGTACAAGATATTCAAATTTCAACATCCTCATTTCCTTGGATTTCATGCCCCTCTTGTGAGAAAGACCAGAAACAACTGTTGGGTGAGGAGGGCAGTGTGCCAAATACCACAATCTATTTTGTACTTAGTAACCAATTCCCAGTACAAAATACAGAAACGATAATAATAATTACAGCCTTCTTCAGATGCTCAAAAATCTGCATACAAAGGTGAGATGGGTTTATTTGCTGTCCACCCCCAGCCTCCCCAGGTTACAGGGAAGTCAAGTCAACCTTACAAGCACTTTCAGTTGAAAGTGCTTCCAATGGGGGCTTTGTCTTCACCATATTCAGGTCAAGCCAAGTGCAACTGGAAAAGAATCAGGTCCCTCGTTCATGGATCTTGAAGACTAAAATTCTGCTTTATACAAATGGGTCTCATTCAATAAAGAACACTTTGTGTATGAATTGATTGCTTATACATGGAGCAAAATGTCTTGTGGTTCCTCTAAGTCAGCCATGCCCAACATGATGCTTTGCAGATGCAATGGACTACAGATCCCGTTGTCCTCCAACCAGCATGGCTGCTCGAGGCCAAAGCAAACTAACTGCCCCCCAACTGTACTCATCAGAACAATCACCTCCATGTACTTGACCAATCAAACATTCAGGTTGAATTGTCAACATTCCAGAGATAAGTGGTTGAGTTAAAAAATAGCGTTGCTTGTTCATCGTAGTGTCATCAGTTCCAAATAGTGCCTGGTAGACAAGGAGAAACAGGTCTTTTTCAGAGATACTTGAAACAGCTTCTGCATGTCTTTTCTTCATACAGTGGAGTTGGCTAGTGGTTGGGTTATGAAGTATACTGAGAATTTGCTTCAAGGTCAGGTGCCCATTCCTATCCATCTTTCTTCTCTTTTGCCCCACAGAAATTAACATTGGATCCCATGGAGCATATGCTCTGTGCATCATACAACCGTTGTCTGGACACAATGCAGACTTGCACATTTTGGGAAAGCATCTGATCACCGCACATGATTTTTCTTTTTTGGTCCCCTTTCTTTGTCAAACACCATTCTTTGAACTGAAAAGTATATTATTCTTCCATTTGCCCTCCAGTGGGATTCCAACTTTTTCCATAGTATATCAAGGAATCAGAAGGCACGATGTCAGTATGCTAAAAAGGCCAAAGGTCTGTATGTTTTCCCAAAGTCTGACCCACAAGACTATGCAGTGATAGCAAACAACATTAGTTATGGCTAATCCAAAAGTAATCAACATCTTCTTTTTTTTACAACTAGCTAGTTTTGTACAATTAAAAAGGGGGAATATCCATGACTTCAAAACTTCAAAACTGATACCCCTCTAAATGTAAAAAGAATTTCAGTTCATCTAAACCTGAGGGTGGGAAAAAATGGTCTTGTAATTTTAAGATGCAGAAATTCAATGAAAGTGACCCAAAAATGAGACAGATGGGTAGTGGTGTTTTTTTTTTCTGCTTTGCTTTTTAACTGTAACTAATATAGCACTGTTTGGCAGGATACCATATACCATACAGTATGTCTACCTCAGCTACCTAGAGAATGTGCGTATAGTTGGACAATCATGTACGCTGTTAGGGAAGCTATTAAAACACTGCATCTTGTATGAGTATTAATACTAGTGGCAGAAATTCTAGGTAGAGGTTGTGGACAACACACATTGTAATTTATACTATTTTTTTTTAAAGCAGTAAAATACCAGCAAGATAGAAAACAAAATAAGAAGCAATGTCCAGAAAAGCCAGAATGGTAGCTTTAACTTGGGCCTAAGAGCTAGCAAACTTGGCTTCACCTATGTAGAAGCAATGTTGACCTACAAGGATGATTTTAAGTTTTATCTCCTGTTCTGGGACTCGCTTGTTTCCCATTTCTGGGTGTCAGGAATTGCTCCATCTAGTCTCCTATTGATTCCTGTTCTGGGTGACAAGCATCATTCCACTCCAGTGTTTCTTAGCCTCAATAACTTTAAGATGTATGGACTGGCTGGGGAATTCTGGGAGATGAAGTCCAGACATCTTAAAGTTGCTGAGGTTGAGGAACATTCTTTTAGTCTCTTATTTTCTGCAGGCTGTGGTTAGGTTTGGTGAAGCTGGGATTCAGGAGGAGAGCCACATCATACATGAATGAGAGTCTCAAATCAGGCAATCTAATCAAATCAGGGTTATACACACACACATACATATATTTATGAACGACAGGATAAGTTTTAGAGTAGGGAAGCAGCTGGTAGGATAGCTGTGTTCTTGTATCTTCCCTTTCCCTGAATGACACCACTGGGCTCATGATCCCACATGTGATTGTCATATATGGCAGAAAAAATAGGGAAAGAAGGAAAAAGAAAGTGGAGAAAGGATGTGGGCCTCTTCCCAAGCCTTCCTTTCTCTCCTCTCAAATGCACCATCTACTATGCTTTTTCAAGAGCTACAGAGCTCTACCTTTTCCTGGCACATCTTATTTCTCCCACAGGCAAGTTTTGATGAAGTCTATTAGAATGGGGCTGCCCCACATTTAGCAACCAGGAAATGGTAGCCGAGTCCTAAGAGTTTTGTGTTTATTTCTTTGCTGCCATTTGGTGAGCCTCTGGATTTCTGCAGCCCTAGTTTATGATCTTCCTTTATACAGGCTGGTTTTCTATGTGGCTGGTGGCTGGTTTGCTGTAGTCCTTCACCAACAGAGTGAAAAGATGCACTCTGCAGAAAGCTTTACTTTCGATTCTGTTGCTTTCCCAAAGCAAAGCCTGAATGAGCTTCCAACCAGTTTTCAAATATTGAATCAACTGAGCGGAGAAGGTATGAGTGAGGTGCAATTCCTCATGTGATTCAGAGTGACTGTATGAAGAAAGATCCGAGAAGGTGTTGGAACAGCTCTTGAATTGCAACTTTTTCCCCCTCTGCATAGTCCCTAGAAATGGGGAAAGAGCATACTTACGGATCTTACATATTCTCAGTTCTGGCTTGCTTGAAGCCTGGAAAACAACCCTATATTACAGTGTTTCTCACCCTCGGCAACTTTAAGATGTTTGGACTGGGGGATTCTGGGAGTTGAAGTCCAGACATCTTAAAGTTGCCAAGGGTGAGAAACACTCTATATGATATCATCTTAGAACAGATACTTTCTGCATTCTCTGCCAGGGATAGACAACTGCTTTGACATTCTATGGAAGATGTTTATTTCCAAAATGATCTGGCAGGGAGGGCCATTTGCAAAACACCCATTGACCAACTCTTCTCAGAAGGCCTCTACTACTCCTGTGTGTGTGTGTGGACGTGCATGCCTTTGAGTCACTATTGACTCCTGGCAACTGCCTGGACAAGTCCCTGCAGTTTTCCTGGCAAGATTTCAGAAGTGGTTTGCCATTGCCTTCTTCCTAGGGCTGAGAGAGAGTGGCTGGCCCAAGGTCACCCAGCTGATTTTGTGCCTGAGGAGGGACTAGAACTCATGGTCTCCTGGTTTCTAGCCTGGTGCCTTAACCACTATACCAACTGCCTCTCTCCACTACTCCAGTAGTAGGCCCAAATTATTATTGTTGCAAATAAAATGCTAGAGGATGATGCTTTGCCTTCAAGCATGGTTGCTTCCTATTTATTTATAGGAATAAATCCCTACAAATGTATAAGACTCTTGTTTAAATAATCCAGGTTGGCAGAGAGCCTGTTGGTACCCAGAGAGATATTTGGAGGCACACTGGTGCTCCCATAGGCATAAAACTGCATGTCCCTGCAGTCAAGGATTCAAATGCCTTCCACGTTTTTGGCAAATTTCAGATTCTTAATTTTTTTTTCAGATAAATTGTTATTATTGTTATTTTATTCCTCCACAAAATGTTATTCAGCTTCCATTTGTCGCTGAGCTTATGATTTATTTATTTATTTATCTATCTATCTACTTTCTATCTGATACCTGCTCTTTCTTAATTTGTGGATTGGCTAAGAGGGCAGAAATGGTTTCTGGGGCCATTTGGTCTCACACTGATATTTGGTTTAGCTTTTCAGTCGCAAGATTGGGAAATATTCCCAAATCCTTTGAGTTCCTGCAAAACAGAGCTTGAGCTCTATTACCAAATCCTGTGAATGATTCTTCTGCAAAGGAAATATATTATGCACGTATGTATGTGGTTGCTGCATCAGTATAATGAAATAAACGGGTGGTTTTATTTCCTCGCTGAGTTTGGTATGAAATCTTGCACTGAGGTGCTGCCCACAGTTGGATCCCTGGTAGATTCAAAATGGCAGAAATAAAAGCTATAATGTATTTGAGATTTAGGGAGGAGGAAAGATGGAGAGAATGACAGTATACATTTAGTGGAGTTACTCTACATTTTTCAGTTGACCAGCTTCCTGTCTCCAAACCAGTTTAAATAAAAAAATCTGAGATGGATCTGGGCTGTTTTTGCTACTGGTAGATCTATTTGGTTATTAGGATGCTCCAAGCATGATCTTCTTGAGTCTAGAGCTCACAGAGAACTACCTACCAATCAGCATTTGCTTTTTCTGCCAACAATGGAATACAGAAAACTATTAACCAATTGTTACTTGGTTACCACCAGGTCCATGCTCAAGCAAGCATCCTTTCCTAATCAAAGAGACTAGATTAATAGAGTTTCCCCATGTTTCTGGACTTGCCATAATAGCCAATCTCCATTGCCTCCAAGTCCAAGTGCTGGCAGATGAGCAATTCTGCATTTGATCTTCCTTACCTAATCCTGACAGTGCCATAAAGGAGGTGTGGCAGCGCAAGTCGAGAATGCTTTTTAGCAAGAGCATAGGCTGTTCCTCCAAGCAAAATGGAGAGATGCATTGCTCTTTCATTGCCTTGTAATGGCTTTCCACATTTATAGACATAGTGCCATTGGCACTATAGAGATATATCAAGATTGCTCCTAATCCCAGCCTTTGGACACAACATTTTAAGATCAGGGAGCTCCTCTTAGCTCACCACTGATACTCTTTTACCTGGCAGATTATTCCTTTCTTCTAAGGCACCCTTCCCCAACTGATGGTCTTTCAGATGAGCTGGGCTATAATTCCCAGGATTCCTACCCAACATGACCATTAGCATAGCACATCTGGAAGGCAACTAGTTGGGACAGGGTGTCCCAAAGCATTTAGGCCATCAGGAGATCATCATTAGAGCTTTCCAACATATGAGATCCATGATAGGAAGGCATCTTCATGGATGTGCCCTTATTTTTGCATTGGAATCCATTGGGGGCATGCTAGCTTCCAGCTGAAGAGGTACTGGACACGTAGAATGAGCGTCACCATAAACTTTGATCTTCACCACTTGTAAATAGCAGTAACACCTTTGGTACAGATTCTGCTCATGAAGTTATATGCATTCTGTGGAGCAGTGTTCCCCTGTTTAATACCACCCAGGCTTTAAGGTAATCACTCCCTTAATTCCCCAGAAGCAAGGTCATTGGCAGTCCTGGTTGGAAATTACGAGGGTTATAGTCCAATATATCTGGAGGTAGGTAACTAGGTAACATCATCAGTGCGGGTGAGTGTGGGGTTTCCTGCCTGTTTGTATATAGTGGCTTGCCCTGCCAGTGTTGGAGAAACTGGAAACCAAGAAACTGGAAAGTGGAAAACCAAGTTGTTTTCTCCTTTGAGAAACGAAGGAGAAAACCACCCACCTACCAACACTGGCAGGGCAAGCTACTGTATACAAACAGTCAGCAAACCCCACCCTCCTTCGCACTGATGATGTTCCCTAGTTGGGTCATGAAACATCTGCAAGCCAACCACCAAGCTCAGAGGGCACCGAGGACTTCACAACCTCTGGAAGTGTTAAATTACAGTTTCCATGATTGGCACTAACATGCCCCCAAATGGACAGGCTTTGTGGGAATGATCACCCAACACATTGGGAAGGTGTCAATGTTAGCACGCAAGAACCACCTGGGTGTGGCCAATTACTTAGTTCATTCCTATGGGAATATTTCCCAGTGACGTGGTTCAAAGTTAGCATTGCCCAGTGGAGAAGAGACGAATGGAGAGTGATTCCTGTAACAGCATATGAACCAGCTAATATTGGTAGACAACCAAACCAGGAGTCGTGTGTCACCTCTGTCTCCTTACTCAGAGCATTTCTGGTATAATGGATATATCTTCTCCAAAAGTAGGTGTCAAATCTTTGAATCAAGCCTTTCCTCTTATTCCTGTCATGCACTGTAGATAGAAATTCATGGAGTTTAAACAGGAAAACCTATCCACTTTGCTCTGCAATTTGCCTTGACTTTTTGATTCTCATTACTAGAAAGGTCATCTGACTCCATCGTTATAGCAATTGGTCACTTCCTCAACATGGATCTCATATTGCTCTGATAATATGGATAAAATATCAGATTACACAGGAATGAATTACTGCATCGGAGCAGGACGTTCTCAAAGTTTGATGGTATTGGCCTTGTAACCGCATCCTATCTTATCCATAGCTCCTTCATCTTTTCATTACCAGGGGCCATGCAGGAGTCTACGATATCGATGTAGTAATCCATATCCATTTGTACATCCAGGGAGACTCTAGCAGTGTAGTTTATCCTGATATACAGCTTCATACAGAAGGTGGAAGGCCATTGTCTTTCACATCTCAGTTCTCTTCCCTTTCTCACCATTTCCTATGCGTAAAAAATTAAATGTCTGGGAGAAAGATTCAGCTAGATTTCTCCTGACACAATGGCTCTCCATATTATGAGAATGTTGTTCATTTTTTTGAGATGAGATACGGGACATTGGACAATGTCCATTATCAACGGAGCCCCTTGGTCAAGGGATGGCACCTGGATTCCATCTATGAAGTCTCAGATCTGTACTCCTCAATTAAAAAGGGTCTCTGGTCAGAAGTTTGGTCCATCAATCCAGATTGACCAGCTGGCTCAAGAGAACTTTGCACATTTTACACTTTAATCCTCTCTCTAGCAACCTTTGGGGACATTCTTCAAAGAAACCAGCGTCACTTAAGACTGTCTCATGGATCAGTTGGCCCTTATTGGTATTACCTTTTTAAAAGTGGGAATTGCATTAAGAAATGAATTGGGATTCCACATTTTTTATTCATCCAAGGTCCATACCGGACTGACTTGGTTGCCTTTTAGGGTTCATCAGTGAACTTGAACATGGGCTCACTCTCTAGAATGTATTTACTTGGGCTCTTTCGGTTCTGAATCATCACTGTGGTTCTAGCATTTCCCCCCCCCCCTCCACCCTAAATGGTCCCTTTACAACCATTTCATTTCAAAGTGAGCGGCATGCAATGCGAACGCATGCTTCCGATCCAGGCATGCTGCTACAACTTTACAAGGCTAAAAAAATAGATAGATAGATAGATAGATAGATAGATAGATAGATAGATAGATAGATAGATAAGAGAGAGAAAGAGAGAGAGAGAGAGAGAGAGAGAAAGAAAGAAAGAAAGAAAGAAAGAAAGAAAGAAAGAAAGAGAGTTAGCTTTTTAAGGATATCTAAAGAAATAAAATAACTCACTTCTGGAGCAGCACAAACACAGACTGATTACAAACTAAATTGTGCTATATATCCGTATATACCTATATATATTTCTATCTCTATATATAGATATATATGTGTGTGGGTATATGTGTGGGTGTGGGTGTACATAGATTAAGTAAGAATGGCACTGATTCAAAGGAATTGGGACTTCTATCTTGGTTCCTTTAAGTCCACAGTGAAAGTATAGAAATATAGGCCTGCCTGGTTGCTGGGGCAACTTGTGACACTTGTCAGTAGAGTTGACCTTCATCTCATCCAACTCCCCACACATGTTCACATATGCCTCTTCGTTTCCTTTTTCAACATCCTCCAAGTGGGTTTTGATTGTAGAAAAATCAATTGCAATCCATCCTGGTCCATCCTGAGCGATTTAGAGGCATGGGGGCACCAGAAAAGACCACTGTTGCAACTTGGTCACAAGTTTGGAAGTTCCCTCTTCTAAGCTCTTGAGGAAAAATAACAACCCTTCCTTATTTACGAATCTTCTTCACCAGTTGAAACCATTAGACGCATGGCAACAGGCAGGTGATCCGTGAGTCCTGCCAACTGGGTAATAAAACTGAATTCTTCTACTTCCTGCAGAGGGAATGACAAAGAAATGTTTTTATAAAGACCAAGCGTAGGTCTTAGTAATCTTCAGGGGCCCTGTGGCTCCCTTCTGTTGACAAGCCATTGAATGACCTTTGGCTGAAACGGAAACCTCCTTCTACAAATCAGCTTGCTTGTCATTTGACAGACAAGGCAATTTTTAAAAATTTTGATACTGCAAACAGTCAAGGGTTTTAATTACATTTTATCTGCCTTCCATACAACAAACTCCAAGGAGCATAATAAATGTCCTATTACATCTGTACAAGAATCCAGTGAAGTAATGGAGGGGGGTCTGAAGAAAGGAAAAAGAGAATGAAACAAACGTTACATCAACTAGCTTTCCTTGTACTTAAGCACCTCCATTTGTGGCCCAGCACTCTTACCCAAGGACGGGAATTTTAGCCCTTGTGCCTAACGTGGCCTTCCATTTTGGCCCTTCTAGCTTGCAGAGCCCTCTCTCCACAGCTTTGCCCCTCCTCCAAGCTTCCTGTCCATCCTGGCATCGCCTCTGAATGCCTGAAAATGTACAGTGGGTGGGTCTTGGCTGTCTGTAATTTACCTGAAGACATTGCATGGCTGAAATTGGACAGGACCACTTTTTCAGAAGCTCCCCCATCAGAAAATGTTGTTGCATTTTGACAGTGACAACATCCAGTGACATCATCTATCCTATCCAAGCGGATTAGAGGGAAGAATCTGGTCTCCGTTCCTGATCCTGTTCCCTATCTTTCCATTAACTGCTGCATTGCCTGAACCATTTTGGCTGTCTTATTTAAGAAAAGAGGAAATTTCTGGCAATCTTTATCTCCCTCTCCCTCCCTCTCCCTCCCTCTCTCTATCATATCTATGTCTATCACAACCTTCTCTCTCTCTCTCTCCCTCCTGTTCTTTGCAGCATTAAATCTACAGGTTTATGGATGCAATGGGAAAACCCAACCTTCTGATATGTTAAGAGATGCTTCCAAAATTATTCACATCCACATTTCTCCCCAGATTCTGGAGTTCTGAGTATGTTCTCTATATCAATTTAAATATAGCATTCCTCTCAAAATGTGCTCTTCTAAATAGATTTCAGTGGGATAGTTAGTGGTGTTCTTGCTGTTAGCCAAAACTTGGGGTTGTATAAACACTAACAGATAATTAAGCTTAGATCTTTGCTTGAATTTAGGCTACATAACTCAGTTTGTATCACTCTGCAAATATCAAATCTCCCCTTCGTCCCCTTCTACTACTGAGCTATATCGCTGAGGCATCAGAATGTAAATCAGTGGATTTCTTACTTGGTATTCCTGGTGGAGAGAGATTTGTATCACGAAGCACTTTTCCTTACAGCTGACATGAAATTTTAGCTGTCTTAAGTCTTCCATTAAAATATAGCTTACCACTTTCCACTCCAGATAGAGTCCTTCCTTGCTGTAAAGCAGATAGTCAATCCGCCTCCCATTGCCCTTCAGAGCCCCCTTCCTCCCTTTCTGACTCGAGGCCTGGGTCTTGCTGGTGGGAAATACAAGGTAGGCTTTTCGTCCTTCTTCGCTTTCCATTGTCCTGGGTTGCAAACACATGGGAGGTTTCAGAGCAGGTCAGTTCTAGCTCAGCCTCATCCACCACAGTTTTGCTCACAAACCAATCAACTTCCCATTACATGGAGGTGCAAGAAGCTTTTAAGAATAAAATCATCCTTTTCTGGGAAAGATGTTCATGCTTCAACCCTTGTTCTGCCAAGTCTGGGTAGCTACACTTTTGCCTCGTGCTTCCAATGCTCCCTGCCATATTGGCAGGTAGGGGGCAGAGAAAGGAGCAGGCAATCTGTTTTTATGCTGGTGGACACATTTGGAATAAAGAAGGTGCTGCCTGCTGGCCCTTGATAGCAGGCCAACTTTCCATCTATTTTTCACTCCATTTAAACAAAACAAAATTCAAAGGAAGATTCTAGGGGCATATCAGGGTTGTACTGCCTCGTTGTAGCACGGATACCTAACACTTGATCGGCTAGCTGCAATATAGTCAAGGAGAGTTGCAAAATAGGCAGCCACATGAATTGATTAACAAAATAAACAATAAGTAAATGGTTCCCCATTTCTCTACCTAACCTAATGCCAAGGTAACAAGCAAGACTGTTACTTGAAGCTCACCATTTTTGTTCTGTAAGAATGCCTCAGGACCTGGGAGCCCTAGTTTGCAGAGTCTTGGATACACAGAAACACAGACACACACACAAAGTGTGATTACTGGATATCTATTAATTCTAATAGATATGATCTTGGTGTTATTGGCTTATACCCAACAATACATTTAGTGGTGTCCTTTTGGAGTGTCATTGCCATTCCATTCTGTCCTATGGACTTGTGTCCTAAATAGTATATAATCACAGAAAGTGCAAAAGCTGGGTTGCAGTTAAACCTCAAAAAAACCAAGATTATGGCAACCAGCTTGATTGATAACTGGCAAATAGAGGGAGAAAATGTAGAAGCAGTGAAAGACTTTGTATTTCTAGGTGCGAAGATTACTGCAGATGCTGACTGCAGTCAGGAAATCAGAAGACGCTTAATCCTTGGGAGAAGAGCAGTGACAAATCTCGATAAAATAGTTAAGAGCAGAGACATCACACTAACAACAAAGGCCCGCATAGTTAAAGCAATGGTGTTCCCCGTAGTGACATATGGCTGCGAGAGCTGGACCATAAGGAAGGCTGAGAGGAGGAAGATCGATGCTTTTGAACTGTGGTGTTGGAGTAAAATTCTGAGCGTGCCTTGGACTGCAGGAAGATCAAACCAGTCCATCCTCCAGGAAATCAAGCCAGACTGCTCACTTGAGGGAGTGATATTAAAGGCAAAACTGAAATACTTTGGCCACATAATGAGAAGACAGGACACCCTGGAGACGATGCTGATGCTGGGGAGAGTGGAAGGCAAAAGGAAGAGGGGCCGACCAAGGGCAAGGTGGGTGGATGACATTCTAGAGGTGACGGACTTGTCCCTGGGGGAGCTGGGGGTGTTGACGACCGACAGGAAGCTCTGGCGTGGGCTGGTCCATGGAGTCACAAAGAGTCGGAAGCGACTGAACAAATAAACAACAAAAATAATCATAGGAGTCCTAATCCACTTCAAATTATTTAGTCCTAAAGGATCTAATTGAATGTGCTTCATTTCCACACTGAGGATTTCAAGTTATACTTCTCACATTGCAAGCTCCAATTGCATGTACCCTTGAAAAATAAGGAACTCTTATTTCAGTACTGGCACCATCAGGGACCAGACTTCCTTACGGCTTCTGTTGGACCGTGGCTTTCCTTTCAGAGCTACCCGTGAAAGTTTGACGTTCCAACTGGAAAATATCATTGCTGGCCCCCCCAAACTTGTCTAAAGCGTACAGCCACTTGCCAACTGGGCAGAAGTGATTTGCCACTGCCAACTTTCAGGTCTGAGTTTTGAAGCTCCTTCTCTTGAGGAGGATTGGGTTTCCCCCAGGTGGGTGGCTTCCTTATCTCCTGAGCACCACATCAAACGATTGAACTTGCACTACATACAAAGGTTGGGTTTTTTTTAACAGAAAACTTTAATACCTAAGCTTTTATTTGATTCACTAAATAAGGACAGAATCCTTAGGTTCTGTTTTTGCCAATTCTTCGTTTCAATCTATGATTCATATTATACTGACTATTGTTAATTTTGCATATTGACTTAATGATGATGTGGAGTTTTACAAGATGCTTTGATATGCAGGATTAACCTAATGTTACTTTGAAATTTGTATTTAGTCTTATAGTGCTTGCACATCTCCTCCTCCTCCTCCTCCTCCTCCTGCCATAAGGTACTCTAGAGAGGGGGCTAGCTATACATATTTTTCAAATACCAAATACCAAATCTTTATTACGGTCATGGACCAATACAATCTTGCTGTTCTGTAAGACAAACATAGTCATGCTTGAGCTATTAATGGCAGATAATAAAAATATATATTAAAATCAAAATACGCTGACTGTCTGTCTAACTCTATACGCAAGGTCTAGGGTATAGCCTATTTTAACTATTTGAAAATATAAAATTTTTCAAGAGTGTATTAGATATAAAATATAAAATGTAAAAAACTACTATATGACTATGGTGCATATGTGGATAAAATTATAAAAAGCTTACTACTGTATATAAGACAATTACGAAGGTTGGCCTCTCTTGATGTATCGGATCTTCATCGCTGCAGCACAGAACCTGGCTACCTGCACCGTAACTGTAGGAGTTTCGTCTATAAGCAGCAATTGCATACATTCAGAATCTGAGTCCAGGATGTTTACTAATCAGTAGTGTGATGAATTTAATGCGGATGTATTTGTAGAAGACACAATGCAGCAGGACATGGAATTTTTTTATATTTGCCCTCCAGTACTGCAGATGGGAGAGCATGGCAGCGGGCTAAGGAGAAGGCTCTCTGATGGATGGGAATTTCGAGTTGCTCAGGGGTTGGGGGGAAAGCAACTAACACCCCACACTTCCCAGTTAAAGCGAGTAGGTATGCCAGCAAGATTTGATATGGAGGACATTCAGTCAAAATATCAAATCAATGTAAAGCTCAGTTTTTGTACTCTTCTTATGCAAAAATGAATTTGCGGAACTAGGAAAAAAGATAAGAGACCTTGACGGCAACTGCAAGGGGCTCTGAACAGGTAAGGTCACAAGTGCCATGTTGCAAAACCAAACTGAAAAATAATCCCCAAAATGTCAAAAGGGAAAAGATCCAACTGACTTTTAGAACAAGCTGTTGTGGGTAAGATGGGAAATGAAAACACTGTGAAACAGCGAAGATGTGTAATGACTAAATGAAGACTTCCCCATCGAGCAAAAAAAGACAAGGAAAGATATTTCAGTCTAGACCAGTGTTTCTCAACCTTGGCAACTTTAGGCTGTGTGGACTTCAACTCCCAGAATTCCCAAGCCAGCAATGGTGGCCAGGGAATTCTAGGAGTTGAAGTCCACACAGCTTAAAGTTGCCAAGGTTGAGAAACACTGGTCTAGAATGTCAACCAATGCAAAAGCATAGCAAGAAAATCACAATGATATATTTTTAAGAAAATCTGAGTAAACACAGGACATTTGACATTATTAAAAGAAGATTGAAAGACTGATGGTTTATAGAATGAAACATAGAAACATTTATATATTCATAAACTGACTCCATTAGAAAGTGAAATACGACCACCTGTCAGATAGGCAGATGGAATATCTACTGAACTGTTCAAAAGTGCAGGAGGAGAATCAACTAAATTGCTCCATGTCAACAACTATGGAAGCAGACTGGGTGGCCCAGAGATCAGAAAAGACTGGTGTGTATATTTACATTAAGAAGGAAGATGCAAGGGAATGTGCAAATTGCAAACCATTCCACTCATTCTTTTTTTCCATTCAAAAAAGCTTTATTTCACAAAGGTACAGCATACACAGATATACCAATATAGATAGAGTTGTGTATTCATTTCCCTCTTTGTGCTCTGTGCTTGTTTTATTATTATTATTTTAGTCTTATTAAAATCCTTTGTTTACTTTAAAACAAAGGTATAATTTCAAAAAAGGTATTATCTCTGAAAAAACCGATAATTACTGAGGTTGGACGATCATTACTCAATATAATCTTAGTGAAAGTTCTAAGCAGAATATATTATTTTTATGATATCAACAAGTAAACTTTTCTGAGTTTAATGCCAAAATCTCTACTATACTATTGTTTATAAATGTTGAAAAAGAAAGAAAAAGAATAAGAAAACCCCCCACACCCCTAAAAATAATACTCTAGGTAAATATTTAATTTCCCTCCAACCGATTTGCAGCACTCATTCTTGGTGCAAGCAAAATCTCACTTAAGATGCTGCAAAGAAGAATAGAACCACCCAGGATGAGAAAAATGCCAAGCGAACAGAAGGTTTCAGAAAAGGCAGAGGGTCCTAAGAGTAGATTATTAACATAAAATGGATAATGGAGAGAGCAAGATAATTAAACGGAAGTTTACCTTTGCTTCATTGAATAAAGCAAAGCCATTGATTGTATAGATCATGCCAGAATATGGAAGATTTTAAAGCATGCCAGAACACCTGGTTATTCTTCCAGGAATTGGCCCAGTGCAAGAAGATACTGTAAGAATTCAATTTGTACAAAAAGAGTGGCTCAAAATAGGGAAAGGATAGATTGCATAGTATCTCCATATGTGGTTAGCTTACACTATACAGGGAATAAGAATGAAAAGGCAGGATTGGAATAGATGAGGGCTGAAATCAAAACAGGAGGCTGAACAGTAACTGTTTGAGATGTGCAGACAACGCCACCCCGTAGAAAAACGTCTCAAGAAAGTAAAAATGGAAAGTGAAAAACCGTAAATATTTTTTTTAAAAAAAAGGTAAGGTCAACTGGCGTGCTTAATGACCTGACAGTTGACAAGGAGGGTGATGGATAGTTTGTTTTCTCAGGTTCAAGAATAGAAAAAGATGGGCAATGTTCTGGAGAAGAAAAGCTACACCCTAGGGAGCAAAACATTGGAAACTTAGACAAGATTAAAAAGGACAAGGATATTTCAGGGACAACAGAGATCAGAACAGTTAAAGCTGGAGTTTTTCTGGTCCTAAAGTACAGTTCTTAAAACCAGACATTGAATAAGAGAGAGAGAAAAGATAGATGCCTTTGAATTTAGAATTTGAAGATGGTCACTAGGAATTCTGTGGACTAAAAGAAGAACCAACCAATCAATTCTAGATTGAATCAAGAAGGATGGCTCTCTTGAAGTCAGGGGCATCTGCAGGGTATGGTAAAAAGATGTCAAGTTGGCAGCTGTGACAGTGTGATTTCTTAGCCTTGCAAGGTAATCCAGACAAGAAACACACCCAGAAGTACTAACTCTAACCTTATTGCAAGGTTACATTAACAGAATCTTGCAAGTCTGAAAGTATATCTCTTCCCCACTCGCCTTTATAGTCCAAGAAACCCTTCTGAGATGTTTACCACACCCCCATTCCTTCTGCGGGCTCAGCTGCCTCTTATCTGCCCATTGCCTAGTCTGCTGCTTTTCCTCCTGTCTCCCAGGGTCATTCCCACATCCCATTACATGACTGAAGTTTTGTCTGTTTCCTGATGTGACAAAGGGCAGCTACCACACCCTTATCCTAAATGATGGTGCTTGATAAAGCAGAGGGAACTGGAGAAGGGTTAAATAGCTACAGGAGGACATACAAAATCAGTGCAATCTTCTTGGAATTTTTATGGGTTTTTGCTGGAGGCAAGCAGAGCTGGTGGGCATTTGTCTATGTACTGTTGGTATCAGGCCTAACTTGATGGCATCTGCCTTAGGTGGGCCATATTGCTATATTGCTATATTGCTACCAGTTGGGTAAGTGCATATAATCTTACAGGGTTGAGATGATTTACAGCCTAGTGAAGATGAAGAGCTGATAATAGGATTATTCCTAAAGAAATATGATTGAAATGAGAATGGTTGTTAGATACTGTAGATAGCCAAATGATCAGTTAGACCACACCCTGAAAAGCGAGATAGATTCTCCCGCTCCCCCTGAAACAAACATCTGTAACATTTGAAAGTCTGCAGCTCTTTTTCTGGAAAATTAGAAATACATGAAAATAATTGCTGCAATTTATTCCTATTACTCATCCTTTATCTGGCTTTTAAATGTAAAATCCGGTTTTAACATGTTCTGACGTTTATCTCTAGAGGCCTAATCTATTAATGCCTGCTTGCCATTTCTGATTAATTTAAGTTTTGTGGAATCAATAATTTGCAATGGTCCGCGGATGGATATTTTTAAATTACCCAGTAGGAAGTTCATTTTGATACAAGGATGGTTCAAATCTAAACCATTGTCTAATTAATTGTCTTCAGAGTACCCTTGGCAGACCATTCTTCAGTCTGATTGGGGAGGGACCCTAAAGAATGAAAGCTTCATTGTTTGATTCAATGAATAACTTTGGTTTTGATGGAACTGACCTCTCTTGAAAGACCAACCAATTATAGATACTTCATAATGGGATATTAAATAAAAAGCTGAGAAATAGATGGAGACATGCTCAGCGTGGACTGTAGGAATTTCAGCACTTTGCCCTACCGGATATCTTACACCAGAAGATATTTTCTAAATCCTTACTTTCAAAGTGCCCTTACAGGTTGCAATCATTTCTCTATCTTCTCTCTCTCTCTCCTACAACTTGTAGGCATAGATATGAGGTAGGTTGTGATGCTCAGCCACTACTCTATGCTACCTATCCTTGGTCTTGTTGCCCTCCAGATATGTAGATTTTTACCCCCAAAATTCTCAGCAATCCCACCCCCACCACATGGGGGAATTGGAATCCATATGTCTGAAGATGCCTAGATATTCATAGTAGGGAAATATCATAACAATCGGCAAATAGGTAGCCAACCACCCATAATGAAAACCTTTTAGGGGTCCAGCCAATCACCTTGCATTTCACGAGATAATTGTAGAAAGGGATACCCAGTCTAATGGAGTCTTCTGTTTTCAGTAGCTAACACCAGCCACTGATAAGTCTGCCCCCCAACTTCTTTGTTGCCTTTTGTACTGTTTGAAGCAAACGATAAAATAGCTCCTCTTTCCATTCTCCTATGCAGAAGCTGATCAGAGGCCAAGTGAAAACTTATTTCATTTATTGCATCTCCCATCACATTGACTACAACAGACCCAAGCTCACCTTGGCCAATTCACCCAACATCCTAATTAGATCTTATCCTTTTACTTTTAGTTCCATTTCAAATTTTTATCCTTTATTTTCAATTTATTTCCTTTTAAGGATTGAATGTGTACACTTTGGTACTGCTGGTTTAGAGAGCATACTAATAAAATAGATAAAGATGAAAGGGACCAGGATTGGGTGGGGGGCAACTGTGCTTTTGTACAATGGCAGGTCATTAAGTTAAAGCAATCAAGAGTCAAAGCTTTTTAGCTCTTTCAGGATCTTTGTGGAATAGCCTCTTTCACCCTTGGGGATCCATAGTGAGCAGGGGGGAAGGAGATCTTGTGTATCATGTGATCATTGTGCCAGTGATGCAATTATGTAACATGTGATGACTTTGTAACACATGTGATGCCATCCTGGTGTCATAACATGGCTTCTAGAAGACTCTTATGGACCTAAAAATTATCTCTAAGAGTTTCCTAGTCATTAACGCAAAGTTAGAGGCACGTTCTCCATAAGCAGTGATTTTAAGTGACCCTTCTTCTAAAGAAGTAGACCTAGATTATTCTCAGCGATGTCTTTAATACTGTGGCCTCCTTAACTTTATTGACAGGTTTTCTGATGTTAGCGTCAGAGAGCTAATGGAAGTCTAATTTACTGTGTTGTCTCCAGATGTACCAGTGCCAATATTAACCAGGTGATAAATTAGTTTTTTATGTCTTCGCCAAATTTTATTATTGAACGATTTCCGCATGGGTCTGTTCTAAGCCTAATTTAGTTGGTCCATGGCATTAGCCCTTTCAGAGATGTAATTATTTCTTTGTGCGTGTGTGTGTGTTTTTAATGATGATATAATGTCAAGATTGCAAGATAACATGCCAGTTGCTAAAGGTTTTCAAAATAAACCTGAACTAAGATTCTGAAGGATTAAGGGCAACTTCCACACCACTATTTTGTGCCCCTTCAGGACCAGCTGTGGTCCTAATTTTGCTCCTGCTGTCAAATTTTTTTACAGAGTGAGTTGATTTATTGCTGATTCTACTCTGATTTATTTCAAAGTATTGCAGTGTGGATGCAAGGCTGCTACAGCAATGTAGATTTTGTGGAAGGCCTGTTTTCCCACTGGTGGGAAGTTTGGACTCCCTTTTCCTCCAAAGATCTGGTCTCAAGTCAGCTGTTAGTGCCTCCCCGAAACCCCAAGAGAGACACTCAACATCCTGTTTCAGGAGCTATTCTTTTGCAGTATCCCTTAGTTAAAACTTGACTTCCACTTCTCCTGGTTTAACTGCAAAAAGCAATTATTTGAAAGAGCACCCAGCTGCAAAACGGCAATATTGTGATCCTTTTGCCTTATTACTCACAGTGGGTTTTATGTGCAACAAAGGAATGGATGCGGTATTCGGGGGGGAACCTTTGGCATGTTTCAGTGCTTTTCTTTCTGGGTGTTTGGTCTGTGTGTGTGTGTGTGTGTGTGATTGTGTTTTTTTACAGCAGACTTTTTCTTGCATAGCTTCCCTTCATATCAACCTCTGTGTTTAGTTTTGTTTTTTTTAAATGTTTTTGCAAAGCCCAGGCAAATGGACGCATAAATATGATGACCGAAAATGCAGAAGGAGAAGCTGCAATTTATTGTTTCCTTTTTTCTGTGTTTGAAGGGGGGGATGAGGGAATTTTGGCTAGTGGGGAGTGCTCAGAGCATGGGACGCAGGGTGACATTCTATGCTCTTCATCGGCCTGCATTTTGAGGTCAGTAGAAGCGAAGAGGATTGCAGGTTGCTTTATGAAGGGGGTGGTGGAGGTGGAGAAAGCCAATTGGGGATCGGGGAGGGGGCAGAAGTGCCCCAATAGAAACAGCACTTTGAAACATTCAAGAAAGGTTTCATCTTCTTTTAAAAATTCAAATGTATATAGAAGGGTCCTCCGAGGAGTTAGAGGAGGGGGGAATGATGAACACAGCATAGCGTCAAGGCAGTGCAGGCTCTGCCCCATTGGTGTGTGCGTGCGCACATGTACAAAGGGGAGAGAGCTGCATTATGACATCCAGGATGCTGCTCTGGTCATTTTGACAAAAGCACAGGATGCTGGGTAAGGGCCTGCATTGACGCGTTTCTTTCTTTCCCTGGAATGTTCAATAACTCTCCGGCATTTCCCATGGTCCTGCAATCACCATTTTCAACCTTCCCAGCCAGCTTCCGGCAAGCAAAACCAATGGGTAATCATGTGATTTGCTTAACAACCACATGGTTCACTTAACGACTGCAGTGATTCACTTAACAAACGCCACCAAAAGGTCGTCAAATTGGATCAGATTTGCTTAATGGTCACTTTGGTTAGCAACTGAAATTCTGGTCCCACTTGTGGTTGTTAAGTGAGGACTACCTGTATCTCTTTCTTGACCTGGCCCACCTCAAAGGGCTGCCATCAACCCTGCATGGCCTGATCGCCGCTGATACTGTGCTTCAAATTCAGAGGCAGAATTGCCTCTGATGCATGGCCAGCCACTACACATGCCTGGTTTTTTCATTCAACCCAAAGACTTCCAACTTTTGTTCTCTTTGTCCAACCTATATTTTAAGACCTCTGGGCAAGAAATACATTCTGAGTATTTATTGCTTAAATCTCTGTCTCCCTTTTCCATTGTGTGGGACTTAAGACAGAAATAAGTACCATGCTGCAAAGTAAATAAATAATATTCCCAAACCTAAAAATAAGTCAGTAAAAGTATCCGTAACACACAAGTAAAATATCAGCAAGTGAAGTGTTTAAGTTAAAGCATCCCATTTATATTGGTGATAGAAATAAGACAGAAAGCAAAATAGCACGTACTTCTGCAGATTATCTGGAGTGCACACTTCTTCATCATACAGTCCTTTCGGATCTAACAAGGTTCCTGAGAGACAAAGGGAAACATACAGTATTCTACTGTTACTCCAAAGCAAAGGGATCAAAAAAGTTTGAATTAGATTTTGTCTGTATTTTTATGTGAACTATTTGTACTTCCTGGATTAATATGTGGTGCCAGCCTCCCCCAGTCCTGTGTCCCCAGATAAATTAGGATTACAAGTCCCAGAATTGCTGGCTCAGAATTCTGAGAAGTTACAGTCCAGGAGGATATCATGTTGGGGAAAATGCTCCATGATGGATGGATGGATGGATGGATGGATGGATGGATGGATGATAGATGATGGATGGATGGATGGATGGATGGATGGATGATAGAGCAAATTGTTGTGGGAATCTAGTCATTGACTTAACATGTGGTGTGAATCATGCTAAGCCATCATATGCTTTATTGAGGGGAGCACACTGTACATAGCAATTGTGTTTTGGTAATCCAGGTTTAGTGTTAAACCTGTTGTGCCAATCCTGGCAAGTGTGTTGGCCATACCGTTGATTCTGTGTCTTAGCCCCATGTTGGAAAGGCAGGCTGCCATATCTTTAAAGAAAGATTCTGGTTTTAGGCCTCTTTCTCCCACAGGTTTATGGTCCCCATACTGGTGATCTTTTAATTTGCCCTTCCGTCCTCCAGAAGATCAATGTGCAGTTGGAACCAGTTGTTTATAGTTTGCAACTTACCTTGGCTAAAACGAAAGCACAAGCTAGCAAAAACAGGAGACCTAGGCTCCTTAAGCAGGTTCCTCCTCCCAGCCAAGGGGCATCTGACCCACTTCTGGGCCTTCCATCTTACCAATTGCCCATGATTTGTCTTCCCCTGGACCTAGCCGGCATGGGTCCTTGTAGCGGGTAAACAAGGAGTGCTGCTGTTCCAGCTTGTCATCTGCAACCCGAAGAAAGGCAACAAAGGAGATCCATAACATGTCAGAGAAAGTCATGGGAGAAACATGGTGGACCCAATATCTATGGCAAACTTCCACACAAATACGGACCTTTAAGGTCCATACAATTATCTTGCCAAGATTGGCTTTTTCACAGAATGGAGAGAGGAAGGAAGGCACTTTGAAGAATCGCAAATGGTCAGTATTTTAATTTATTGTTGCAGGATATGGGAAGGGATTAATTCCAATGTTACCTTGCAGGGCAATGATTAGTACCACCAAACATTCAATTCTCATCTACTGTCCACCTAACACTATGCAAATGCATGTTATCTAATTGCACCTCTTAATAATTTTTCCTTTGTGCAACTTGAGAAAACTTTGCTGTGTTTCTCTTGCTTCTCAGGGGAATCCCAGAAGTCGTTCTTCCACAGCGCTAATGATGTCATTTATCATTGTCTCCCATAAAGGCAATACAATTCATAAATGGGAGCCTTTAGGAAAGGGGAAAAATGGGGGGTGGGCACAACCACGTTCTTCTGAAACTAAAAATAAAGTCATGCGTTGAAGGTGATGCCAATTAGATAGACTAAACAGGACTTGCATTTTCTACATATTCTTTTATCAGGTGAAGATCTAATTGCCTACTGCTATCTATGAGTGTGGTGGAAAAATGGAATCTCACAAAAGATCAAAACCAACATTTCATGTTCCCTGTGTTACAAATGACGTGGGGAAAGAGGGAAATCTCCCAAATGCTGGGATAGGGTAAGAAAAATAAAATAAAATAAAATGATAGTCATACAAATGCATTAGAAATATATATATATATATATATATATATATATATATATATATATATATATATATATATATATATATATATATATATATCCAGTTACGATTCTATACTATTGAATAATATTTCAATAGTCTAGAATTGTAACTGGTTACTGCTAAAATGTCATATTATACTATTTTTTTCTTTTTTTGTTGCACTTTCCCCACTTTTTTCTAAAGCACTTTTTATGTTTTTTCCCCCTTTTTATGACAGTGGAAGTATCTCCATCTGTATTATCATGGTGTTTTGATTTTTTCTTTTTCTTTTTCTTTTTTGTTATTAATTAAAAAGCAACAACAACAACAACAACAACAACAACAAGCGTGCACCACTGTTGGCAAGTAGGAAGTCACCCTTGGTTTTTGAAGGCCTGGCGTGGACTACTTTGGTGTCCATTTAACCCACTAAATGAGATTCTGGTGAGAATGCAACCATGCCTTTAAAATGCTTCCCTATCTGTTATATTAAAAATTACAGCTCAGTGGAAACTTTTGGAAGGGACCACATCTAATGCTCTTGGGGGCTTTGGTGCTTTAACTTTTTGAGGTCTAGATTGAAAAGAGAAGGGACCTTCCTCACCTGATGAGCAATTGTCAAAGTTCAGGTCACCACAGACCACATCAAATGCCACCAGCTCCTCTGGATTGGCTGTGCTGGAAGAGGAGGTAGATTTTCTGAAATCAGCCAGCCAGTCCTGAAGCAGATCCAGTTGTTCACATCGAATAGTTGTGTCCTCTGTAGAAAGGACAAAGCAAGGAATTCAAATTTAATCATTTTTTTAAAAATTAAGTTACCATTTCAGCAGCTGAACACAATGGTCAAATGTGGAAGGTTTAACCAAGTTCCTTACAACAAACATACATGTATTTGTGGAGCTCCAGAAATAGAGGACCCAGTTCGTATCTTATTTGAATGCCAGCTATATAAGAAAGAGAGAGATTAGTATCTTGGATGCGACCAGCCTGTTGGGATCCATGCATTGAAACAACATATTGCACGTGTGGTCAGAACCCAAATATTACGTATAACATGGCTCTTTATATGAACAAAACAGTACAATTGAGAACGGCATATGTGGCTTTCACTAGAGTAAATTGTAGGGGTGATACAGAAATATGTATTTCCTTTTAGTTCTGATTTTGGCTCTATTTTGTTACACAAGGTCTTATTATTATTCTGTATTTTTTATTCTGATGAGGCCTTATGGCTATCCAATAAAGTATTATTATTACAGTTGATCGCACACTCAGCCAGACGTTGAGACTGGATTTGGCACTTTTGCCCACCTACATTGAGTCCTTCCCAAGGACCTGGGATAGGCAGATGTTGTTGTTTAATAATATTAAAGGTATTGTGGCAGGATGTCAGCTGTTCCAAGTAAAGCTGCCTTTTGCAATTGACTGATGGTGATTTTGTCAATGCCGATGGTGTTCGAGGGGTGCTCCAGATGTTTTGGGATTGCACCCAAGGCGCCTATTACTATTGGGAGTATCTTTGCTTTCTTTTGCCATAGTCGTTCTATTTCTATTTGTGGGTCTTTAGATGATGATGATACCAGACTGTTCAATGCAATTCAGACATGAACAAGCCTTGATTCATAGTAAGAATAATGTTAAGCATGCTTAACCCTAAGCCTAACTTAGGGTTAGGGTTAGTCTCCTCCTCTTTTGGGGGAGATGGGCGGTAATTAAATTTGAATAATAAATAAATAAATAAAATAAAACTTAATGAAACACTATCACTCTGCTCATGTAACATGCTGTGCTGGAACAAGTAAAGCACTTTATAGTTTGAGTTAATGGTATGGTCCATCCAATATGCTCAGACAATGTGCCCGCTCCCGGAACCAAAAGCTGCCCAGCTCCATATCAACTTTGTTTAGAAGCATATCGTCTTCTAAAACACAAGGTAGTTATTTAAATAAATAGCCACACCGATAAAGAGATAGACAGCTGAGTGTGAATGTTCTGTAAAATACATTAAAACATTTTGCCTGGTCATGTGGTTGGTCTAGGAAACGCTGCAAAAAA
Source organism: Candoia aspera (assembly GCF_035149785.1). Lineage (NCBI taxonomy): Eukaryota > Metazoa > Chordata > Lepidosauria > Squamata > Candoiidae > Candoia > Candoia aspera. The sequence continues at coordinate 6,376,696 of NC_086163.1, forward strand.
AAGAAACTGCCTGTGAAAATAATCCTTGGCTCCTGTAAATATATGGGGCATTATTACTGTTTACTTTTAAAGGACCAAAAAAAGAAAAGATGCCAGATCATTTAAAACAATTCATGGAAGTAAGTCCAACCACAACCCATTCAGCTCTAAAACAATGTGGCAATTTTTTCTTGATGTTTAAAAATAATAATAAAACACGGCCCTGAAAAATAGTAAAATTGGCTGTGTTCCTGACTGGGGATATGCTGGCTTAAATTTATTTGGAGATGCCGTTCGAAGATATCAGGGTGGCACCAATTTGCCAAAGGTTGTGAGACTCATTTGCACACTAGATGAATTTAGGGCCTTTGTCCTAACTCTTAAACACCTGCCTTTATCAAATGTTAAAGCTTTTCCACATTTTGGGGTACCTCTGTCTGAATTCACCCCAAGTTAGCTTTGAAAAGTAAGTTAATAATGCATATATTTTTCCCCAAAGTTTTGCCTTTTTAAATTTAACAGGAACAACAACAACAAAAAACCCCACATTTGTTTTTAAAAATATATTTTAAAACTTTATCTTTACATCTTTAACCACATCAGAAATTATAGCTCATGTATTTGTTTGTGTGTTTATACAATGCCAGGCCCAGCCCAAGAACAACCAGGAATCAGTCCAGCCAAACTTCAGTTCTTTATTTGCTAACGCCATAACGACAGAATCTTGCCAGTCTAAAGCTACTCAACCTAACCTAAGAGGAAAATAACCTGGGAAGGCTCTTGGGCAGGGTTATTCCGAATCTCTGGGTTTTCCCACAACTGCCCCCTGGACTATGTCTCCTCTTATCTCTTCCACCTTCTTGGAATGTGCTCCCTCCTTCCTGAGAACCAGCGGCACTGCCAAAATCCACCACATACAATTTATAGGCCACGTGATTCCCAATGACTTCGGGTGGCTTACAATTAAAAGTAAAAAAAGATACAAAACACACCAAAAAAAATCATGAATGGACCCTGAAACCACAAGTAATCAAAGGAATCTCATCCAGCAAGGGCTCAACCTTCACTCAACCTCAGAACCTGGAAGAATACCTGGGTGTTTACTAGCTTCCTGAACATCATCGAAGTAGAAGCCATCTGGATATTACTGCAGACACCAGGTGCTGCCACAGTGATTTCTGGGTCCCACGAGATCACACTGCTTGCTTGATGGGACCTGGGGCACACCGACTCTGTCTGATTGCTCCATTTGGGCACAAACCACTGGAGACAGGCAGTCTTTCAAATAACCAGGCCTTATGCCATGAAGGGCTTTATAGATGATAATCAGGACCTTGAATTGCACCTGGAAGCCAACTGGTAACCAGTGCAGCTCATGGAGCAGGGAACATTAGGGTCACATGGCCATAATGAGGCATTCCCAAGACTGCCTGCGCTGCTGCATTCTGGGCCAGCCGTAGCGTCCTAGTGTTCTTCAAGGGCAGCTCCATGAAGAGCGCATTATACTAATCCATTCAAGAAGTGACTAAGAAGTGAATGCTATCTGAAGGGCCTCCTGGTCCAGGAAAGGGCACAACGGAGTACCTGTGTAAAGGCCCTCTGGGCCACAGCTGTCTCCTGCTCTTCAAGCTGGAGCTGGACTCCAAGAGGACCCTCAGTTTGCATACCGGTCTCAAAAGGAGAAGTGTAAGACCAAAGATGGAAGATAGAATATCTCCAAAGTTGGAGGGCCGAAAGATATCCACATCTACTTCGTGTGGTCAGGAATGAACCTGGGTCAATTATTAACCTCCCCTTCCTGATCCACACGTTCTCCAGACACTGAGACAGGCCTTGGACCAAGATATACTGTATAATTGGATATTATCAGTGTACTGCTGATACCCAACCCCAGACTAACGGATGACCTCAGGGATGACAGGTTTCCCCTCCCCTCCCTATGCACACACTTCATGACCAGTCGGTTAATAATTACTCCAGTGATGTTCTAAAAAACTCGTTTGTCTTTTTTTTTTTGACAAAATATTAATATGTATAATTCACAGCCATATTTGAATAATGGCTGCTTTAAAAGCATGGCAAAAGATAATGGATGACATTTTTAGCGTTCAAAAATGGCCAGCCACAGTTTCATCCTGAAGAATCATTCCGATTCCACCAAGACACAGAGAACATTTTTTTTCCTGTGACAAGTTAAATGGCCTGGATGGCAGCAGATATTAATTAACTCTAGATTCTGATTTTCCACTGCAGATAACAGTTGTTGCCATTCGGTGAGCAGAAGCATCGCAGACTGTGTGGAAGAGGATTCCTGCCTGAAATTTGAGAAGCTGGGTTTAGCCTCTTCCTTGGCTACTGGCATTTAAAGACATTTCAGGGGCAGAAGCAGTAATGACAAGTGCCTTTTTAAAAAACAGTTAACCAGCATCTGCCCCCCCCCAAAAAAACTTTATCCAGCCAACTCCAACTGGTCTTTGATCATAAAGCAAACTAGTATAAATTTTAGATGGGTACCTGGAAAAAATCTAAGTATGAATAAGTGGGACTGGAACAAGAAACTGAGAGCCAATTACAAAGGGATCAAAGACTAAATGTGATTAAATATTCATTGGAGAGCTGTGTCTTGCTTCAAAAAGAAGATTTGCATGTAGGAGACCCCAACTGCAATTCTTAGTATCTCCAGGAATCTTCTAAAACAGCCCTGTCTGAAATAAAGTTGGCAAGGGGTTCAGGGCATTTTGTTGTCTCAAAATGGGAAAAAGGAGCAAAAAACTTTAAGCAGAGAGACTGGATGATGGGTGGATGCTATGGCAATTTCTTTCAAAATTCAGGAATGGGAAAAGGGAGGTCACTGTTCCAGGACAAGCCCATACATGCATTCCTGATGCTACCGGGACTCTGTTGGTCTTGCAACTATAGAATCTAGGAGGACATATTCTATGGAGTCAACCTTCCCAGAATCCAAGAGGAAAATCTCTTACAATGCAGAATTTTCCTCTGATCCTCAGATGGAACCACCATGGGGTAATTCTTGTCACTTGCTAGTGTAAATGCTCTTCTGTAGTAGGGATCTGATGTATTGAGTAGACAATCTGCTGGCTTCAAGGAACAATTGATTCTATTCAAATTAAAATAACTCAGAAGCAATATGACAGTTTCAATTGGATTTGCCTCTCCTGTATTCTACGCTTAATGTTGGATCCGGCACTCTTTAATACTAGTGCCAAGAAGGCATGGCTGATCCCCAGAAATTGCTCATGTTCCTGTCTACACACGGTAAGAAGTAGCCAGAAGAATATCTAAGAAGTGGGGCATTTTGTAGGTTGGTTGAAAAAGTGCTCTAATCATCATCTTTAAAACTTCCCAGGTGCTCTTTCCCACAGACCAGGTAGAAGCTCCATAAATAAGCAATGTGCTTATTTTATCCCACTCAGACATCTCTCAGAGCAGCTAACAGGCAGAAGAAACTTGCTGCTCCTGGCATTACAATTTAAAAGACACAATGTGCAAAGGAAGGGAATGTGGAGAAAGGGGGAAGCAAGCCATCCCAAGCATGTGTTCTTAAAAGCTATCATGGCCAGCTAAGATGAAAAGAGGGTTAGGGCACTTGATGGAATGGCTACCAGTTAGTAACCCATTTAAGAATACTCAGAACTAGTCTTCCATCAAAGATGATAGAAATGCCCAGCTTCTCTTCTCTCCCAGTGATCTGCATTCTGATTTTGCTGTGGAGTCTAAGTAATCTTAGTCACCTAAGATACTGACCACCCATCTTGTGACAGCAAATTCAATCACAAGTCATGTCAAGTCTCCCATGAACCCAATTTGACCCCTGGTGGGAATGTTCAAGTAGCCTTCTTCTTGGGTGGTGCTTTTGACTTTCCAATCTAGTCTATAGCTCTGGTATTTCTTGTTCCTTCCCATCCAAGTACCAATCAAGTACTATCCTCCTTAGCTTCAAGAGCCAGAAAAAGTTAGTCATGGGCTGCCTTTGCTGAAAGAATTAAGGGTAGGGTGATTAGCAACTGTGGCATCCAGTTCACTTCTAAGTTCTGGAAGTCATTTTTAAAGTCAACTGGTGCATCCCAGTCTCTGAGTTCAAGTCATCACCCCCAGACCGACGGAGCAATGGAATGATTGAATGCCACCCTAGAACAGTTCTTAAGATGTTACATTAATTACCAACAGGACAACTGGGTAGACCTTTTGCCCTTCGTGGAAGTTGGGTACAACAATTCTGTTCATCAGAGCACAGTATTTTCCCCCTTCCAAATTGTATTTATATCATATTTATATTTATATTTATTAGAGTATTCTAATGTTTTTATCTTGGTTGTAAACTGCCCAGAGTCCCCCCTTTGGGGGGAGATGGGTGGTGGCTAAATTTAATAGAAGGGAAGGAAGGAAGGAAGGAAGGAAGGAAGGAAGGAAGGAAGGAAGGAAGGAAGGAAGGAAGGAAAGTCTCCCTTAACTGGAGCTCAACTCATAATGGCTACAAGAATGTGAATATGAAGTTTTCTTGGCAACAAGTAAACCATTTGCCATTGGTCTTTGGAGCATTTTTGTTCCCCACCCCACCCCACCAGGCTAGTCTGCAGCTTTAGCATTTACTGGCCATATCCCATCCAAGAACTAACCAGGTTCAGCCCTACTTAGCTTTTCTGAAATCAGCAAAGATTGGTTAGATATTCCTTGCTGTGAAATTTTAATGACAAGTTGAGTGAAATGGTGAGGGGGTGGTTTTTTGGTCTACCTGGAAGCTACTGCTGATCCTGGTGTTACTGGTGACTTTGCATTTAAGACAGCAGAGGAAGGAAAATGCCCCTTAATTTTCCATATTATTTACAATGTTCTAAAAGTTCCAGTTCTGCCTCCAGGCACCTTTCCCCCCCCCCCCTAAATGGTAAAGGTTTCCCTTGACATTAAGTCCAGTCGTGTCCGACTCTAGAGGGCGGTGCTCATCTCCGTTTCAAAGCTGAAGAGCCGGCATTTGTCCGTAGACACTTCCGTGGTCGTGTGGCCGGCATGACTACATGGAATGCCGTTACCTGCCCACCAAAGCGGTACCTATTAATCTATTCACATTTGCATGTTTTCGAACTGCTAGGTTTACCCTAAATGGTAAAGCCTTATAAACCCAATGTAATGGTTGCCTATTCTAAAACACTGTCAGACTCATGAACAGGAATTCAAAGATATCTGATTTATTAAAGAATAGTATGCAGGATCACAGAGAAAGCTGAGAATGATGAAAGCGCGCCAAATTCAAACTAAAAACCCTCGGTGCAAATGAAATCCCTCCCCCCGTAGAATCTTCTCAAGTTCACAATCCCAGGTGCTCCGAACGGTTTCTGATGGTCTGCGGGAAAAGGCCTTGAACAGAGAAGATAACCCAAACACATTCCATTGTCCTGATTTCACATACGGAGCTTGGTACAAGGTCTCACAGCAGCTCCCTCCCAAACAGAAATGCGCGTCAGCGCCATGGCATGTGAAATGTTACGATGTATAAACTACAGTGAACATGACATACTGCCCCCCCAAAATAAAGAATACATTAAGCAGCAGGCTTCAAAGAGTAAGCAAGGTGGAAATGGCAAACTAAATCAGGAGTGATTTTTCTACACTGGCTGTAGAAGCCCCTGTGGTTTCCCCCCCTTTCGTTTTGACATGGCACAAACAGGACAGGAAGCAACATAGTCTTTTACATCACGTCTCAAGTTTGGCCACCAAAATTGATGATGAACCAAATGCAAGGTTTTGACAAAACCAAAGTGTCCAGCAAGTTTATCATCATGGGAACGCTGCAAAACATCAGCTCTTAAAGTTTCAGGCACATAAAGGTGGTGTTCCACCCACGCCAGACCATTTTCAAAAGAAACAGTGTCTTTATTAGCTAGCAACCAAGTGTCAGATTTCAGTGCCTGGAGAAAGTCCTTCTGTAACTGACAAGGAACTTGTACTTTCCGCTTCCCAGACTGGGCTGGGGGTGGGGTTGCCTGTGCACGGGTCTGGCTCCGAGTGACAGCAACCAAGCCCAGTTGTGGTTCAGTAAGAACAGTCCCAACCACATCTGCCACCTGCTCAAGGTCTTGAGGTAAACGTGACAAAGCATCAGCCAGAAAGTTTTTCTTTCCCAGGATAAATTTTAACTGGAAGTTAAAGTGACTGAAAAACTGAGCCCAGCGAATTTGTTTAGGGATGAGACGCCAGGGGGTGAGGAGGGCTTGCAAATTCCTGTGATCGGTCCAAACCTCGGGCATTTAGCACTTTCAAGGAGGTGATGCCAGGTTTCCAAAGCGGCTTTTACAGCAAACACCTCCTTTTCCCAAAAGTGCCAATGGCGTTCGGTTTCAGAAAATTTTCTGGACAGATAAGCGCAGGGTTTTAAGTGATTTTCAGAATCCTTCTGTAACAAAATAGCCCCAACTGAGGAGTCAGAAGTCAGGAGTCCATCAACTTGGACCACAAAGGGGCGTTCAGGATCAGGGTGCTGTAGAATAGGCTCAGCAGTGAAAAGGGTTTTCAACTTTTCAAACGCTGCCTGGCATTCAGGCGTCCAATTCAGCACGGCCCCAGGGTGTTTTACTTTGCGTGTCTCCCCCAAGCCCTTGGTACGGAGTAAATCAGTGAGGGGCAAGGCAATCTCAGCAAACCCCTGGATAAACTGGTGATAATAATTACTGAACCCGAGGAAACTTTGCAATTGCCTCTGGGTACGGGGATGTTCCCAACTTAGAATAGCCTGAATTTTTGCAGGGACCTTCTCAATATCCTTGTCAGACACCCAATAGCCCAGATAGTCAAGTTGGGTTTTGTGAAATTCACATTTGGAAACTTTGGCATAGAGTTTGGCATCTCTAAGTTTGTGTAACACCTGTTTGAGGAGGCGTTCGTGTTCCTCCTCGGTTTCAGTGTAAATGAGAACATCATCTAAGTAAACCAGGACCCCTTTAAACAAATGATCATGTAAAACTTCATTAATCAACTGCATGAAGACTCCGGGTGCCCCTGCTAACCCAAAAGGGAGGACTTTGTACTGAAACAATCCTAGTGGGCAATTAAAAGCAGTTTTCCACTCATCCCCAGCTCTTATGCGAATGCAGAAATAGGCTTCGCGAAGATTGAGCTTGGAGAAAATCTTGCCCTTTGACAAATGAGCTAACATGTCCTTCATGAGCGGGAGAGGGTACTTGTTGACATTAGAGATGGAATTTAACCCTCGATAGTCCACACAGAGTCAAAGCGTGCCATCTTTCTTTTCCCGGAATAACACAGGGGCCCCAACTGGGGAAGTAGCAGGTTCAATAAATCCCCTTGACAGATTTTTGTCAATAAAGTCCCATAATGCCTCAAGCTCCTTCTGAGTCATTGGATAAATTTTTGGCTTGGGCAACTGAGCATTGGGAACCAACTCTATTGCACAGTCAGTTTTCCGGTGGGGGGAGTAGCTGATCTGCTTCCATCTCCCCAAATACGTCTGCAAAGTCTTGGTATTGATCAGGCAAGCCTTCTAAATGTGGCAAGTTAGGGCGTGGCATGGCGATCACTGCCCTTCCAACCCCTGCACGTGCAACTCTCTCTGCTATAGGAGCTTGGTAAAAACCATCTTTAAAAGTCACAGTTCTGTGCTCCCAGTTTATATAGGGGCTTCGATAGGTCAACCAGGGGATCCCCAGAATTACCAAGGGGTTGCCAACAGGTGTTACAACGAATTTCAAAGTCTCATGGTGGCTGCCCATTTGCAGTGCGACAGTTCCAGTGAAATGGGTTGCCACCCCCCCACCCCCCCGCCATTGAACCATCCAACTGTGTGAAGATCAAAGGCTGCTGGAGGGGGAAGCTAGGCAGGTCCAAAGCAGCAACCAGATCAGGGTGAATTAAACACCCGGAACACCCAGAGTCAACTAAAGCCCATACCTCTGTAGTTTTTGTGCGGGAACCCAATTTCACTTTTACTGCTAAAGTGGGACAGTCAGCACTCACCATAGCATCTTCGCGCCCATCCTCCTCCACCTGCCCACAGGCGCTGTTCATGGCAGGTGGCTGGCATTTCCCGCCGGCTCCTTAGAGTCGTATTCAGCCTCTCCCGAAAAGTAGATTACTTCCTCAGCGTTGGCTGTCCCCTTGGCTCCTGTCATCCACCATGAGGGGGTGTGTGATTTGGCCGGCGGCTTCCCCGCTCAATCTCCAGCTTTGGCTTTTGGGCAATCAGCTGCTTGGTGGTCCTCCTTTCCGCATCGGAGGCACTGACCCCTCATGTAGCGCTGGTCTCTCTCCTCATCCCAAGCTCTATAGCTTTGCCAGCAGTCGTAGCACTTCGGGGTCCCCTCATGGTGGTGGGTGGGTTTTCAGATTTTCTAGTTTGCATGAAGGTATGCTGAGTGTGCTCAGCCTTGCCTGCCAGACAGATCCAGTCATACAATGACTCTTGGTTGTCTCTACACAACGCCCACCATAGGATGTCCCAGTTGAGTCCCTCTTTAAACTGTTCTATTAGGGCTGACTGAGACCAGTCAGGGATTTTCCCAGCTAGAGCCTTAAACTCTAGGGCGTAATCAGCTACGGACATTTGGCCCTGGGTAAGATCCTTCAGCGCCTTCTTAGCTCTTGCCTTGGCCAGAGGATCCTCAAAATGCAGCTGTAATGCCCACATGAAATCATAGAAATAATCAAGTGCAGGGGAGTCAGCATCACTTAACTGAACATACCAGTCAGCCACTCGACCCTTCAACTTGGTAGCAATGGCAGTTATTTTAGCCTCTTTGGAAGGGAAGTATGCTCCAAACTGCCTCATATAACTTTTAGCATTAGTTAAAAAGAAAGATAACTTTGTTGGATGCCCATCAAACTTGACAGAAAAGTCTCTCACCCCCACTCCGGTTGGAGTGGAATCAGCAGCCACTTGAGTGGTTGGGCCCCAGGTTACAGTAGCTTCCCCTCTTCAGGGTGGGGACACTGGTGATCGAGCCCTGCGGGGTGGAGATCCATCCCGGAGCCGTCTCCGGCCCTGCTCCACAGGCGGTCCAGATAGGAGGATGGGGGATGGTTGCAGGAAGCTGGGATCTCCTCCGTGCCTCCCCTGCCCCTCCAGTGACAGAGACAGGTTTCTTAGCATGTACTCTATCGATTCTATTTTGGCCTCCATCACTCTTAGTCTTTCAGGGGTTTGAGAGTCCTCCCTCCCTCGCGTGTTCGGCTTTCTCTCTGTTGACACCATAGTAGATTCTTTGTCTGGGGTTAGTGGGAACCGATACTTCCAGGACGCCCCCAACGTCCCTGGCTGGGGTTCCAGTACTTCATCCAAGGTGATCAACTCTGTGAGCAATTCGCTGGGGGCCGGTTGCTCTGGCTCTTCCCCATCGTTGGATTCCTCCACCTCAGAATTGGAACTCAATCCATCCCAGGAGTCTGAAGTTTCTAGGGTGAGGTTCAGTTCTTCACTCTTGACTGTCGACTCGGGCATCAAGCTAGCCATCTCCTCAAGTCCCCTGGTCATGAGCTTGGACTCAGCCATCGTTAACTATTTTCCCTCTCAAGAAACTGATCTTGGTAGGAGCTAACGGTACAACTTTGAGGATTCCCAGCTTTATGTAATGGTTGCCTATTCTAAAACACTGTCAGACTCATGAACAGGAATTCAAAGATATCTGATTTATTAAAGAATAGTATGCAGGATCACAGAGAAAGCTGAGAATGATGAAAGCGCGCCAAATTCAAACTAAAAACCCTCGGTGCAAATGAAATCCCTCCCCCCGTAGAATCTTCTCAAGTTCACAATCCCAGGTGCTCCTAATGGTTTCTGATGGTCTGCGGGAAAAGTCCTTGAGCAGAGCACATAACCCAAACACATTCCATTGTAAGGAATTCAGATACAGAGCTTGGCACAAGGTTTCACAGCAGCTCCCTCCCAAACAGAAACGCGCATCAGCGCCATGGCATGTGAAACGTTACAATGTATAAACTACATTGAAACAGTGAACATGACACCCAATTTCTCATGTACTCAACCTAATATGAACATTTGGTAACATAAAGGAATTGAATTTTCTGCCAAAAAACCTGATATTTTAAACTATTCTGATTCAGTTAGATGGAAGATACATTGTTTTCCCATCAAAAATAAGGAAATTCTAATGGGTTGGGAGAGCCAATGTGGTATAGTGGTTAAGGCATCAGGCTAGAAACCAGGAGACTGTGAGTTCCAGTCCTGTCTTAGGCAGGAAGTCAGTTGGGTGACTTTGGGCCAGTCCCTCTGCCTCAGACCAGGGAGAAGGCTGCAATGGCCAACCACTTCCAAAAATCTTGCCAAGCAAAGTGCAAGGACTAATCCAGACAATCACCAGGAGTTAAGACTGACTCGAAGGCACACACACAAACAATGGGCAGATGGAAGAGTTTTGCCACTTTTCTTAGATGGCCCAGAAGTATGTGTGAATATCCCATCCTCTCTTCCTTGTAAGATTCCCACTCTTCAGCAGGCTTCCTTCCCATCCTCCCACTCAATTCCCAGAGAAGACATCAAGTGGATACTTCTTCCAGGGGGTGCTTTTTGAGACTGGGAAGTATAGGCAACCAGGGATTTTGCAGAAGAAAGGAAGATGCATAACAGAACAGAAGAAGAACACTGTCTCCTAACAGTCAAATCTGTTCTAAAGCATACTACTGAAAAAAAAAGTCCACATTAATTTGTAAGTATCCCTGAGAATGAAGGAGAGAAACCAAAGCTTCTTTTACAGGAGAAGGAAACTTTTGGCAAACTGGAGGACAGAGTTCAGCCCAAAGTTAGAATGAATGCTAATATGTCGGCAAAAGTGATGATAAGAGAAGGCTGGGATTGGTGAGCTGCTTAAGGCAACACATTTATGCAAAACACTCTTCTGTGCCATCTAACCAGATTGGTGGCGGGGGGGAACCCTTTTGGTGCAAAATGCAAACTGAACATGGGCTCTTGACACCCATGGCTTTCCAGGTGACAGATTCAGTGCAAGCATGTATTTGTCTAGTCAGGCAAACGGTGACCCTCCAAGGTCTCCATGCACAGCCAGGTTTGCATCATTATGTAGTTCGTCCTTACTTTGTAGAGTTTGATTTATTGCCAGCAAACCAGTCAGAGGCACTTGCTGTAAATGTCCTTGCCTGACTTCTTTGACTCATCCATCATTCAGAGATAATGTGCTGTTGGTTTGGAAGTCTTCCCTTGGAATCGCCAATAACAGCATGCAAGCACACTACATGTGCGATACATTTTCATTAGCTTATTGCTGAGCTTTCTCTCTATTGTTGAGTGCTACTCAAGATCCATCAGGTACTTTTGGGTGAGAAAAATTTAGATGCTTTGAGTTTTATGCGTGAGAGCTCAAGGAGATGTGGACTTAAGAACTCAAAGCAAATTGAGTCAATCAGCAGTAGCTGCATTCACAGAGCATGCTAAGCCCTGGTTGGCTAGAGCACAGTTTACTAAATAAATTACTATTGACTGGGTTCACACAATATACTAAGCAGCTAACACTCCACCATGATTGCATTCATGCAACATGCTAAGCCAAGGCTGGTCTAACTACATTATAGGTTATTCTGTTGTTTGAACAGGACACCGGACTCATCACCAAGAAAGGCTAACGCAAGAATCCAGAACAGTACATGGACTTAACAGTATGTCTGGTGGCCCAAATTACCCGACTCCATTTTAGCCTGGTTGAAGGTACTGCATGAACCTAGTTTTGAATGTTCTACTAATAAGCTATGGCACAACACCTAATAGGAACTTACTGGTTAAGTTTTCACATTGCTCTAATTCATAACATGCATTGTTTGCTATTGGCTTAGTGTGCTGGGTGAATTCAGCCAAATGGGGTTTACTCAGCAATCTGTGGTTCAAGCCACCCTGCCTATGTAAGATGTAAACCCAGCTGACGGAGTCAGACCTCATCAATTTAACTATAGAGGGGTATGGAGTTAGTCTTGAAGAAGATACATGGCCACCATTAGGAAAACAGGAACTTAACCTGGAAAAACAGGAAGAGATGAAGCCCAAGATAGTCCCACTTATGGGGTGACAAGAAGAAAACCTCACCAGCTTGACTTTGTGTATGGGTGTGATTGGCCACATCCATCACGTTGACCATTTCCTGAGTCCTCCATCTTGTGAGAGCACTCATCTGCTCAAAAGTCCAGATGTGCCTCCATTTTGCCATGGCAAGTCATTGCATGAAAAATGCTTCTCTCTCTTCACTCAACCCAAGTCCAAACACATCTCAGTAATTTGTTACATTTTTTAAAGAAAAGAAGGCTGCAAGACTAAACACTCCCTCCCTGTGGTGTCCTCAGAATGTAACTCTTCAAAATCCTTCATCGCTGTTCCTGGAATGGCATGTTTTGCCCATTCTCATTCTCTTCTATGTTATTATTGGCAACAAAAAAGCAGTTTTCTGCTGATCAAGTGGCCAATGGGAAAAATGGATGAAATGATACAAAGCTCCAGAGTCTTCATTTAAATGGCAGAAGGCTGGCTGTTTTCTATCTTGGGTGTAACCCTCTAGTAATTCATGTGGTCTGTGTGTACAGATTCTGTGCTGTGTGTGAACTACCAGACAAAGAAATAAGATCTTCCTAATGCTGTATTAATGGGTTAAATTAGAAGTCTCATGGCATCTTTTTCAAACACTGAAATGGGATGGGAAGGGCAATAGTTCTTCCTGGGGGTGTCTGGCGCCGTAGAGCCCTCCCCACTGAATTAGATCTCATTGCTACTTGGAATTTATATTTATTTTATTCCTATTTATATTCGGCTGTTTGTACTGTTTTTTCTATGTTTTATGGTTTTAATTGTTAATTTTATTGTAAACTGCCCAGAGTCCCCCTTTTGGGGGAGATGGGCGGTGATAAAAATTTGAAAAACAAACGAACAAACAAATAACAAATTTGGTATGTGCATTATAATAAGATAAGCACAACCAAGATTAGTTTCTTGGAGGACCTGTTCTGAATCAGTAAAGGAAATTGTTTAGGGCTACTAGATATCGTCTGGAAGGCTGTAGGTGTTCACTATGTGGCAGCAAAAGATGGAGAAAACTCTTTTTTGCTGTCACCTAGTGGTTTTCCAAGAAAACAAACTGATGGATCATTGAACAAATCACTCCAGAGTTCTCACTCGAGGCACAAATGACCAGGCTCAAGTTTTTCTACTTCGGACACATGATGCAAAGACCCAGACCTCTGGAGAAGGCTCTGATGCTGAGAAAGATGGAAGGAAAGAGAAGAAGAGGACAACCAGCAGCAAGGGGATGGTCCCAGTTACAGTGATAGGTACACCATTGGAAGACTTGAAAGACCACATTAGGGACAAATCATCATGGAGAAAATCTATGAAGTTGCTAAGAGTCAAAAACAACTTGATGGCACATAATCAATCAATCAATCAATCAATCAATCAATCAATCAAATGATTTTCCAAAGTTTTATAGGCCAAATGTGATAGCCCTAATTTTATCACCTCTTTGCGCTAAGTTGTTTTCCTTCTTCTTTAAAAAACAATTCTTACGTTGTTCTCTCCAGTACCACATGCAGCAGTTTATGCAGAACAGGACATGCTCTTTAAAAAATTAAACTTTTGGCAACAGTTTATGTCAGATGTTGAAAAGCCAAGAACCAAAATGCACCTACTAAAAAGATACTTGTTCTGTCAAGTGACTTTTCCCCTTATCATTTCTTTGAATGTTTTCATTTTTTAAAGAAACTTTAAATTTATTATTTAATCCCAAAGCTTTACCAGATGGCATACTGTTTATCATGAGATACGATTTATATAATATTTGGATTATCTTGCATAACTGTGGGTGACAGAAGACAACCCTATTTATTGAAATAAGGCTGGTTAAGCGCAAAAGGCACCCAAGGCTCTTTCTGGATACTTTTATGCAACCAAGAAATAATTTAACCTAATTATTTTCCACCCAACCAGAGCCACAAGCTGATTTTCAACAGGTATCTTTTGCTGATGTGGCAATTAGAAAAGACTAATGCATACTGGAAAGAGAAGCCAATATTGTTTTATTACATGACGTTTAGGGAATATAAATGCGTTCTGTATGATAGGATCAGCCATGCCAGACATGGAAGACTAATTTGCAAACCACTGAAGAAAGCCAAGGCATGTTATAACAGTGAAATGAGGCTGCATGAATTGTTCTATTCCTACCTCTTTGCATTTATACATATGCCCAGCCATCGCTATCTTCCCTCTCATTTCTACATCGCTGTACATTGTTGAAGCGCACCTGCATACATGTTAATGGCTTGCAGAAAAATTATCCTGCAATGCTTCTATCTGTCCTCCTCAGTTTCATGAAACAGAATTTGATTTTGAAATGTACAATATTGAAAAGGAGAAGAACTCTGCTTAGTTTTCCAAGACTAGGCAAAGTTGACCAGGTGCTGCTGCCTAGCTTGGTATCTTGGCTCTACAGAGTATTTAACCTTAATCTAATCCTGCATGCAACATTTTTACTTTCAAAATGTGTGGCATTGATAGGAGGTCATCGAGGGATGAATGGTCCAACCTGTTCCCTGTAGCTGAAATCAACCTTTCCCACACCACACATGGATGATTGAAAGAACCATTCCATACGCTACCTGCCAGAGCTTGCAAGTGGGTGCAGGAAATGTATCCCACAATTCTTTGGTCCTGAGGTGTACTTCCGACTTGCACCTGGAAGATGAGAGAGAGAGAGAAAGAGAGAGAGAGAGAAATAAATATTAATATAGTTAATGGGATGTTTGGTCTCCATCTAGCATCAAAACCCATTGATGAAACACAAGATCTGTTATCTTAGCAAAGGTTTTATACTAGCAAATCCATTCTCAGGGTAGAACCATGCAGAGGAATAACATTGCCCTGGACTGCTCTAGATCACAGGATTTCTCCCAGGAAAAATGTACAGGCTGGATTATCTAAGTGAAGAAAAGATGAGCAAGGAAAAAGGTGTGACTGAAATTAATGGAGTTATCATTTAATGAGGGATGGTACAAATACTATGTTTCAACTTTCTGCCACTTTTCCATGTACTTCCATGCATGCTATACAGTATATCGCCATATCACAAATATAAAACTGTTCCATTTCCACGGTAATCTGCAATTGAAAATTGATTTTGCTGAAAAACCGCCATTATTTTTTTTTTTAAAAAGCTAAATATATTTTCCTCTAAAACCACATATTTTAAAAAGCATTTTCAATCCTGCTGCACCAGTTTTTCTTGCTAAATGGGAAGGCTGGTGGTAAGTAAGTTCCATTTACCTTCTAATCCGAGGTGCAAAGGAAGCCAAGTTATATCACAAGTCACTTAAATCAATAGCAAAGAACGTTACTATGTTTCTTATATCAACCCCATGAGGGTCTGAGTGTTGTTATTCTTGTTATAGAGCCAGATAAATGATGCCAAGAGAAAGACTGATAGCTTTTTCTATGAAGTTATGTCATCAGTTTATTAAAGTACGTGTAAGCATTTGTCTGCACTAAAACAATAGCATCTACTTTTCTCCATATTTTCCTACAACTTTACTTTGTGTGCAAAGAGGGCTCAATTATTTTTTTTAAAAGAAGGACTATGTTCACAAGTTAAATAGATAGTTACCAACAATAAGGGTACCTATCTGCGAACAGAGCCAGTTTGATATTGTGGTTAAGGCATCAGGCTAGGAACCCTCCCCCTCCTCCGGCGCTCAAAAACAAAACCAGCAAAACATAACACAATAATAGATTGACTTGGGAAAGGTGGTATGAGATGACAGTTTTCTTTTTAGGCATAGAAAAAGTACTCTGGCAAAGGGGAAAAGATGTGTTACATATTGTTCTGAAATATTATCCCAATATTTGAAGTCTTTTTGCCCTTGACAATAGGGAGATCATTTCAACTTTCATTCTGGGAAATTCATAGCAGGTTTTAGGAGTCAATTCTTGATGAGATTTTTAGATTAATGCAACTTTATGTATGGTTCCTAAAGATCCAAATCGTGCAAGCCATGGTATTCCCTGTAACACTCTATGGAGGTGAAAATTGGACTTTGAAGAAGCAGAATAGGAAGAATGTTGATGCTGCTGAACTTTGGTATTGGAGAAGACTCCTGAGAATACCATGGACAGCCAAGAAAACAAACCAAAGGATCACTGAACAAATCAACCCAGAATTCTCACTCAAGGCACCAAAGACCAGGGTCAAATTATCCTACTTCAGACATATTATGTGAAGATCTAGTTGTCTGGAGAAGGCTCTGATACTGGGAAAGATGGAAGAAAGGAGAAGAAGAGGTTGACCAGCAGCAAGGAGGATGGACCAAGTTACAGTGTTGTTGAATGCACCATTGGAAGACCTTGAGGACCAGGCTAGGGAGAGATTGTCATTGAGAAAATCTATCTATGTGGTCACCAGGAGTCAAAAATGACTTGACAGCATGTAATCTTCATCTTAGCCCTTCTTCAGCTTTTCCTTCTAAAAAGGGGCCTCTCCAAGTGGCACACAAAGTATGAATACATTTAAAACACAGTAGGGACAGATGTTTATGAAAAACTGGATTAGAACTTGATTGGCTCATCCCTACGATGGGTCAATGAGATTCCCCCCATCTTCAACCGAGATTGTCTCCCTCTAAGTTTGCTTATTCACCACTAAATGTAATTGGCCTCAGAAAGTTGGTATAAACTCCCCCATAAGTTTTTGCTGCCCCTTAAACCTTTAGGCTGGTTACAAACTTCCCTCCATTAGGACCCTAAAACTTAAGAGTGCTCTGCAATGGCTATCAAATTGCACCCTGCAAAGCAAAACTGTATCTCTTGCTGTTGCATCAGATGGATGCCTTAAAGGCAGCTGCAGGGGAGCCGCCATTTTCCATGCAAGTCAAAGACTTTCCCAACATTACAGTTAGAGCCAAGAAGAACCTCGGCATCAAAGAGATCTTTAAATAGGATGCAACAGCATGCAGGGTACTTTGTACCACATTTAATTTAATGTTTAGAGCTTGGTTTTTGTGTATGTTTTCATCCTCCAGGATGTTCCCAGATTTGATGGAACTTAACTTAAAGAGGAGGCAGTTTCCAGGGCATACATTTTGTGAGCAAAGCTGCACAGCAGGAGCGACGCAAGGATGGCCTTTCCTGAGGGTTGTGTGGCAAAGGCATCACAGCACCGAAGGCAATACAAAAGCAATTTCCAACCCAAAACTTTTGAAAGGCTTTCCCCTGCCCCTTCTATGCTGAGTGCCCACCACATTATTGGCTTCAACCTGGGGCTAAACAAGATTTGCAGAAATCCTTTTTTTATGAGTTTGGCATTCTTGCCCCCTTGCCTGCAGAGATTTCTTGTCCTTTACAAAGCAGCTATGTTAGTTATGCTAAGTTGATCTATTATTTAATCATGTTGAAACAGAATGAAATGTAAGTATAAAAAGTTAATGGGAAGAGCTGCAATGTTTGGCTAGTTGCTTGCTTTCCCGTTAAGTTGAAACACTGGTGGCTGGAAAACAACCCCCTTTTGTGGAATTCAGGGTCATGAGATGGGCTGGAAATGATTCTCGGGGGGTGGGCTTTAAAAAAATCGTAAGATGAGATGGCAGGCAGGTTCTTAGAACTAAGAGTTAAACACAGAGAAATGGAAGCACAGCCTTTCAAAATGCTGTACTGAAACCCGCATGTCAGCTGTCAAATACAAGAGGTTCGGGAGAGGACAGCAAATGAAGGTTTAGAGGATGGAATTTCAGCAGATTTGGTATGACAGCCTTTTTCAACCAGGATGCCCTATGTGTGTAGGGACTTCTCATTCCCAAACTCCCTAGCCAGCACGTTTTATTGTAAACCACCCAGAGTCCCCCGTTGGGGGAGATGGGCGGTGATATAAATTAAACCAACAAATAAAATAAATGATCATGAGTGAGAATTCTGGCAGTTGCAGCCCACCCAATTAACTCACTAAGAAATGTCTAGGGCTTTTTATGTACAAGAAATATAAGAAAAGGGACCGCCTATCTCCTTTGGTTTTGGCCCGTCTGATAAGATTGCTGTAGAGTCACTCTGCTTTGGGCTCCCCGGATCAAACAATACCATTTAATGCTGTGTTTCTCAACCTTGGCAACTATAAGATGTGTGGACTTCAACTCCCAGAATTCCCCAGCCGGCCATGCTGGCTAGGAAGTTCTGGGAGTTGAAGTCCATATATCTTAAAGTTGCCAAGGTTGAGAAACAGTGAAATGGGTCCTAGGATACATACCTTCTCTGTCAGGATGCCTGCTCTCTGGAATGATATCCCTCCAGAGATCTGTGTGGCTCTCACCGTGATGATGATGATTAAAAAATGTGACTGTTCTCCCAGGCCTTGGGGATAGAATGCTTGAGGAGTCCCTGACAGTTGTGGTTTTGAGTAAATTTATTCCTAAAATGGCTGACCATTTCAAATGGGAAACTTGAATGAGCAGAAAACTGGGCCCAAAATCTTACCTTCTGCCCAGCTGGCCTCCCTCCCCAAGTTGGTTATTGATTTGATTTCTTCCTGCCACAATCAAAAGACTTTCACAGTCATAATCTCATCAAATTTTGCTAAATGTGCAAAACCATCAACATACTGTATAAAATAAGTAATTAAAACTACCGATAAGAACAGGCCACAAATAGGTGGCGACATCCATAGCTGTCCTCAATAGCTCTGTTTGGTTTCTAAAAAGCTAATAAGGTCGATGCTGATCAGATATTCTCAAGGGCACGTGCTGCAGCAGGGAAACAGTAGCTGCAAGCTTCTATCTCCCTTGCCACCCAAAGCGAGGAACTATTAGAAGATTCTCCTGAGACTTCCATGTTGGATAGTTTAATACTGGGTAGAGGAGGCTATCTTGGAGTTCCATTTTATTGCCACCAAACTACAAGGCGTTTCCAGTCTCTAACACTGATTCTGGCCAGTCTGCAACACTGATTCTGAATAGGGTCTTCAGAGTGACAGCTTGTGAGCTGGCAATGATGGCTGCCAGAGAAGGTATTGATCATCATCACTTCTCAACAGCTAGGTTTGAGAAGCAAGCTTAATTTATTTATGAATTCACCCATTTTCGGGGTTCACATAATGTGTTGAATCACAAAACAACCCAAAGGCCTGGTTTCACAGCATGCATTGAACCACCCAGAAACACACACTAATCAATATTAAAATAAACCAAGTTTAGCAAATGGTGTAAATGCAGCTCGTACGTCTTCAGCTGACCTGATTAAGCATGTGTGCTGAACCCAGACGCTGGGCTCCTGCAGAGAGCATGAGAGTGAATTGCAGCACTGAGGCCAAGGGGAGGGGATGTGCTGGCAGAAGCAGCATAGAAAGCTGAGGAGAGAAATGGACTATTGGACTGTTACCTCAAGCAGGAAGACTTCGTCCACCTGAGAAGGTGGATCCCTTGGAGACCACCGGCTCACAGCATTGGAAAAAAGCCAAATGGCAATAGATTCAGGATATACACTTCACACAGCCTGCTATTAAATGCTGGGATTCTACCTGATGAAACAACCACCTTGGGCCTGCACAGTATTAGAAGGGGATTAGCTGAATTCATGAAGAATTAGGCTATTATTGACATCATGAAGGCTACATCACTTTCTCCTGTAGTAAATGAAAAATACCCTCCCGTTCTCCAGTTACTGGAGTTATTGCAGAACATGACTCGTTGTGCACAACACACCAGAAATGCTCAAAATGGAGAGTTTGCAGTTGCGGGAATCCAGCCATTTATTTATTTATTTATTTATTTATTTTATTAGTCGCATTTCTATTAATGCCCATCTCCCCCCAAGAGGGGACTTAGGGCGGTTGCTTTGAGCATGACCCAGACCATCTCTCTAAGGCTTAATAGGGATTATTTCTTTGGGAGTGCATGTTCTGCTGTGTAAATGCAAGAACTGTTCTTTCTAAGCCCACATCTAAGATTTGATGTGTTTTATCAATCCAGTCCAGGAATGTGAAAAGTGGCAAGTCTTCAGTTTTCACTACTTTGCTTATTAAGAAGAATAGAGACAAGGGAGAAGCAATGAAAAAGATATTCATATGATTATTAAAGCAAAGTCATATTTCTCTTACTCAGCTTAATAACAGAAAGCAAAAAATGCTTCTTCCTAAGTTTCCCTTCCAAGTTATCCTCCTGGTTGGAGGTGATTGGAGTTGTAGCCAATCTGAAAGGTGCTGAGTTTGGGGAGGCTCTTTGGATACAGCTAGTAAGGGTGGATTCCAGCCAAGGCTTGCATTAGCAAAGGCAGCATCTAAAATATTTAGATTACTGCCTAGGCATAATGCAGAAAGCTTGTTTTTAAGAAGCTGACAAGTCCACCGACGGAGATGGCCCCAAAGTAGCTGCAAAGTTCTGAAACTTTGGTGGGTCAGTTTGTCTCTGTTTCTGTATAGCCAAGCCAATAGTTTTATCTCTAAAGGAGATTTACACCATCACTAGTAGAGTTTTGAACTTTGTTTCCTCTTTGAATAGCTGCCCTGGTAGCCCAGTGCAGCCTGCTTTAATGTTACTTTTGATATTTGCAATTGTTTGATATTTCAACATTTTCTCTGTTGAAACTCCAAGCTGGTTGGAGGAAGATCTTTAGACCTAGATCAGTTTTATTACAGCAATGGCCTGCATCAACTCTCCACAGTTTGGAAGTTTGAGAAGTATTGGGGCCCCGACTCCTGGAATTCCTCAGTCGGTGGGAGTTGTAGCCATGAAACATCTGGAAAGTGATGGACTGGAGAAGATGCACTTCCAGAGTCCCACCATCTCCTTTTGCAGGGCTATGAGCCAAATTAAGATGAATGATAAGAACTAAAGATGATCTGGTCAGTACGAGTGATTTGAAAAGGTCTTTCTTGAAGGCCTGGCAGTAGAAGACCAATAACCCAATCAGTTAAATTCTCTAAACTCAAGTGGATTCCATCTTTGTTTCTGGCAAGGATGTAGAAGTAATTCAGATTCTAGGTTATGATGGGGATGGAGGACAGGAGGAGGAGGACTCGCCAAAACAGAAAAAAGAAATGTTTATTAGCACACTCTTCTTATGTATAAGTAATGAGATATGATGCTAAAGCTACAGTATAGGCAGAAAGTTTAGAGTAGTGTTTTTCAAACTTGGCAACTTTAAGATATTCAGAATTCCCCAGCAGGAACTCTGGGAGTTGAAGTCCACACATCTTAAAGTTGCCAAGTTTGAAAAACACTGGTTTAGAATATGGAGATAGTCCTGAAGAAAAAATATGGCTTAAACTTAAAAGAATCTTTAAAAGTTTGGTCTAGTGGTTAAGGTGCTGGGCTAGAAACCAGGAGACGGTGAGTTCTAGTCCCGCCTTAAGCATGAAAGCCAGCTGGGTGACCTTGGGCCAGTCCCTCTCTCTCAGCCCAGGACGAAGGAGGCAACAGCTTCTGAAAAGCCTTGCCAAAAAAACTGCAGGTGTAGAAATAGGGGAACAAATAGCAGAGCAGTTGTATGCACGCAAAGTCTTTCAGAAGGAAGTCTGCTGGCTTTAATAGGACTACTCCAAAATACATATTTTGCCAGTTTGGTCTAGTGGTTAAGGCAACGGGCTAGAAACCAGGAGACTGTAAGTTCTAGTCCCGCCTTAGGCATGAAAGCCGGCTGCGTGACTTTGGGCCAATCGCGCTCTCTCTCAGCCCAACCCACCTCACAGGATTGTTGTTGTGGGGAAAATGGGAGGAGGAGGGAGTATTAGGTATGTTCACCACCTTGAGTTATTTATAAAATATTATTATTTATAAATATATTATTTATAAAATAATAAAGGCAGGATAAATACAAAATAAAATAAAATAAATAAAAGCTGGACAGTTTCTCTTTTCCTTGTTTCCCAATTTCCTTGATTCTCTTACACCCAAAAGAATCAAGGGTGGCCAAGCATGAGTTTCTTCCTCCCTCCCTTTTCAGAGTTAAGCTGTTTTTGTGAACCACTGCTGCATACTATATTTTTGTCAAGGCTATATCTGCACTCCTTGACGAAGGTAGACAAACTTTGCTATAAATAAAAATGGAATACGTCTCATCATACTGAAGAAGACTATGATGAAATGATGTATGTGTCTATACTTTGAGTATATTCACACATGACATATTTAACTTGCTTATTGAATTAGCCCATTTGGTGGGGGTGTGCACAATACATTGACCCATAAACTATCCAGATGGTATGGCTTTACAGAGCATAAACTCCTGCAAGACTTATCCAAGTTAATACCAGTCCAGCTTGCAGCTGAATCAGCTGTAGGCTGACCATATTTCCTTGAGACAAAAACAGGACATTGGGATGGCAAAACGGGGCAGGGCTGGGCGACGGGCTGGATCGGCAGGCAGGAACTTCTCTGGTTTTCTCGGGCTGGGAATCTTCGGATTCCTTCGTTTGCGAGAGGCAAGGCTGGGCTGGAGAGTCTGGTGAACGGTTGTCCCCGACAAGCCGTTCCCCCTCTGGCCGTGCTTTGACGTTCTTTTCTTCCTACCTTTCAAGGCAGAACCCAATCGGCTCGCCTTTTGATCACCACCTATCAGCCGATCCTGTTTTTTTCTTTTTAGGTTTCCAGCCAGGTTGAGCTCTGTGGCTTTTTTCCTGCCATTTCTGCTGAGCTCCCCCTCCTTCCACTCAAAGTCAGACTGCCTTCTGACAGGTTTGCGGGAACTTTCAAATTCTTGAGTAAGGTTTTTAATGAAACGGGACAAAATGGACATTTATATTAAAACAACGGGACGGTCTGGAAATGTTAAAAAAATGGGACTGTCCTGTTCAAAACGGGATGTATGGTCAGGCTAATCAGCTGATTCAATCTGGCATGTGGTGAGTTAGCCATTAGACTGTCTCTTGTTGAAGTGGCAATTGTTTGGGGCAGCTTTAAGATTCCTGATCTTCTTTTGTCAACCTCTTGTCCTCTAAATCTAACTTGAATTAGGCATTTCTCCTCTTAGAATGTGACAGTACAAAGAGGGGTTTCTTTGGAAGAGGGGCTTCCAAAAGACAGTAAAGGTAGCTTTTCAAAGAGGCTGTCCTTCAGAAGCTAATATATTTGGCAAGTTTATGGCTTCTATATTCCTGTGTTAGTGTTTTGGTTTTGGTTGCAACATGTTTCTCCTGAAAAGACCTGGAAGAGCATGAGAGAATAGCTGTCACCTAAAATTGCCCACCCCAGTATGACAAACACACCTCTCTTCATGTCCTCCTAACAAACCAGAGTGGGACTCACATTGTAAGGCCTCTTCTACCAGTGATCTTCATTCTACAATCTCCATCTTGAGAGTGACTTCTAACCAGACCTCAGAACTAAAATATGGGGGTCAAAGTTTTGGTTCTTTATTATTTGCCTCCTCCCTGATTCCACTTATTATCTTACATAAATTAAGAATTCTAGAGGCTTCAAAAACTTGGCCACTTTTTGGCTAAGTTCCTATAATGGACTAGAGTAGGGGGGGTTGGGTAGTTTGTGGTTCAGGGTTGTAGGAACAGCCATCTTCTTAGCATGTGATATGAACCTGTTAATTTGTAATGTTAATATGACTTATTTGTTTTAACATCATGTATTCTGTGAAAACAGCATGTTGATCTAAGGCAGTGTCTCTCAACCTTGACAACTTTAAGAGGTGTGGACTTCAACACCCAGCATTCCCCATGCTGGCTGGGGAATTCTGGGAGTTGAAGTCCTCACCTCTTAAAGTTGCCAAGGTTGAGAAACATTGATCTAAGGTATGGAGGGTTTATGAAGCCCACCTTTGTGTAATTTTAGTTTATCAAAATAAAGGCATTATCTGGGTATGGATCTGGGATTTTCACCCCTCATGGCTTTCTTTGTCTTCTCTTCTTCCTCACCTCTGCTTTTGTGTTTAATCTAATCATTCCAGCTCATGATCAGATTGTACAAGTAGTCCTCACTTAATAACTATTTGTTTAGTGACAGTTCAGACTTACAACAGTGCTGGAAAAACCTACTTACAACCGGTCTTCACACTTATGACCATTGCCACACATCCCCACGGTCATGTGATCATAATTTGGGCACTTGGCAACTGGTTTGCATTTATGACCATCACAGTGTCCTGTGGTCATATGATCACCATTTTTGACCTTCCTGGCTGGCTTCTGGCAAGCAAAATCAATGGGAAACCACACAATTTGCTTAACAACCACATGGTTCTCTTAGGCCTTTGGTGATTCACTTAACAACTGCTGCAAAAAAGGTTGTAAAATCAGGTTGGATTCGCTTAATGACTGCTTTGCTTAGCAACCAAAATTCCAGTCCCAATTGTTGTTAAGCGAGGACTACCTGTATATTCTCCTGCGTTTGGTAGAGCAGTTCTTGATTCAGTGACTGCAAACCAAAACACATGCATTGGTCAAAACTTTGTTAAAAAGGTGAATCCTAAAGAGAAGTGCACAGACAACAAAGGCTATTTTTCTGTCACTCACTTCTTTAAAATCTGCAAACAAATGCAGAAGTTGGATGAAATGGATTTATGGTTGACTGGATTAAATCTGACATAAACTGATTTGTCCATTCCTAGCTGAAGAAGCATATTCTTGGGCTTACATCAAATGCCTCACAATTGTTTATATTAACTTCCTCAAATCTTGTGTCCTCTGGATGTTTGGGGGCTACATATTCCTGTTTCCTGGCCGAGTGGCCATCAAACCTGCTGGCTAGGAAAAAAACTCAGAGTCATAGTCCTAAGACATTTAGCGGGTAGCAGTTGGGTTGGGGACATTGCTTTAGAGCAGCCTTTCTCAACTTTTGACCCTGGAGGAACCCCTGAAATCTTTTCCAGGCCTCAGGGAACCCCTGCACATTCCGGCTCAAATATCGGCCAGAAGTTCCAAAATTATTATATTCGCTTCCTGGGTAGGCCTGTATCTATGCATTAAGAGTGTTCCTAAACTAAAAATAAAGAATGAAACTTACCTCTCGAATATGACGTTTCCCGAATTCAAAGTAATTTTTTAAATACGTCGTGATCTCCCAGGGAGCCCCTACTGACCACTCGTGGAACCCTGGTTGAGAAACCCTGCTTTAGATCCTGGACAATTTAATGCAAAGGATAACTACAAAAAAACAAGGAGACTAGAGTCCAGAATAAACCATACTGAGGACTGTTCCTGGAACCTTCCTGCTAATGGTGAGAATCATAAAATTGTAGAGTTGGAAGGGATCTTCCTGTCCAACCTACTACAATGTGCAGGAAACCAATTAAATCATCCTTGAAATGTGGCTGTCCAGAGTCTTCTAAAACACCTCCAGAGATGGGGAACTCAGAACGCCTGTTGGTAGTCTGTTCCCCTGTTGCACAGATCACATACTTAATAAGTTTTTCCATATGTTTCAACAAAATCTAGGCAGCTGCAATGTGTGCCCAACATTCTCATCCTAATTTCTGCTGCAGTGGGAAAGAGTTCCTCACCATCCCCTCTAAGGCATTATGCCTTATTGATTTGATTTATATCTTGCTGTTCACACAGAAGCTCACGGTAGCCTGCATAGCACTCCCTCCTCCCATTTCCCCCACAGGTTCCACCCTTTGAAATAGGCTGGGCTGAGAGAGAGGGGCTGGCCCAAAGCCCCCCAGGGAGCTTCTGTGCTGAGCAGGGACTTGAACTCACAGATTCCCCAATGCCAATCCAACACCTTCATCGCTATACCATCCTAGCTTTCAGCACGGTTCTGCCAACACTGAAAAGGTGCTCTACGCAGGAGCTTTGAAACTTTGAAGCTTTTCATCTAGGCTGGAGAAACCAAGCCTGTTTCTTCATCTTGGTTTTCTCAGCTGCCTAGTAGTAAATGGCTCTCTCATCAGTGCTTTGTTCAGACTTCAGTGAAGGCTTGGGGTCTGTAATTAAGACTATCAATTCTTTGGATGGATGGAAAAGAGGATTACATGACTGCAAGGAAATTGGGGAGGAGAGGGGAGGGAGGGAAACACTGCTGCCAGCTTGCTGGAATGGGTAATAAATCAATGGCTTAGCTCTGGGCAGGTAGGAACAGACTGGTTTTAATCCTTTAACCCTTAATATACACACATGTTGAATGGGGACCAGAGGTTTGAGCACCAACCAGATTCTGGAGATGCACAGCAAATTAAAATAAAAGCCTTCTCCTAGCTCCTCGTGAGGCCTGATAAACTGGATTAGATGGACCAACAATAAACTGGATTAGATGGACCGACAGCATAAAGCAGCAACATTGTGGCTGCATTTTGCAGAACACATTTCACTGAATCAACGTAGTAACCATTTTCTGTGTTCATACAGTTCATACAGATCATAAACTCCCAAAGAGGCTGGCTTCATGCAATATGCCAAGACATAAAGAACTGTTCAGGATTAAAACAAACCAAGATTAGCCTGCTGTGTACATGTAGTCACTAGGTCTTTATCAACCTGGTTAAAGTTGGAGGAGAAACTGGGCTACAAATGCCTGTGAGCAGAAATCTGACCTGTGCAATAATTAGTGAATCAAGTTTTATAAGTGTAACAGAAAGACGATTTATTTCAGGAAATTCATTATATAGATGAGGAAAGCCTATCATCTAGCTCAGGATTCCTCAACCTTAGCAACTTTAAGATGTGTGGACTTTAACTCCCAGAATTCCCCAGCCAGCCAGTGGAAAGGAATGTTCCAGATGCATGACTTCTGGATGGAGCTGCACATCTTCCAACTGCAGTTATCGTCAGGGAGACCAAAGCAACCCAGCCTCTTCCTAGCTATGAGCTTCCTCCCTCATTGATTTTTAATTTAGCATATGAAATTCTTTCCACCATGTTTAGGATGAAATCTACCCCAACTGTTAAGTTCCTTTTTTTTTTAAAAAAATCACCCACCTGAATTAAAAATAACTTTTTTTTTTCATTCTTGCTTAAGGAGAGAGATGATCTGGTTTAAGAGAAAAAAAATCTACACCTTCTGTTAATTATTTTCTTTCTTTTTAAAACTTTTCTTGATTTCTTCCATTTGGACAGTGTCACTGGCTGAGTCATAACTTCACAGGGAACAAACCCCAGTCATTAAGTAAATGGAAGCAGATGCTTCAAGCAGCAGATTTTAGTTGTCATGTAAGGAAGACAGAATTAATTCATTGTGTTTTTACAGCCAGGGACAGAGGGTTTTAATATATATTTGCCCCCAGATAAACCCGTTGGTAAATTCATCAGGTTATGAAGCTTGAGGGAACTCAACTACAGGTAGTCCTCACTTAATGACCATTTTGTAGGTGCAGTTCTGATTTATGACAGTGCTGAAAAAACTGACTTATGACAGGTCCTCGCACTTACAACCATTGCAGCATCCCCACAGTCACGTGATCACAATTTGGGTGCTTGGCAACTGGTTTGCGTTTACAACCGTTGCAGCATCCTGCAGTCATGTGATCACCATTTTCAACCTTCCCATCCAGCTTCTGGTAAGCAAAATCAATGGGGAACTGTGTGATTTGCTTAACAACCATGTGGTTCACTTAATGACCACAGTGATTCACTTATCGACTGCTTCACTTAGCAACCAAAATTCTGGTCCCACTTGTCATTAAGTGAGGACTACCTGTAGTAAAATAGCTTGCAATGACTCTTTCCCCCATACGTCACAAAATCAATCAGGTCAAGGGAAATATATGTAAGAATGTTTAAGGTGACTGTACGATGTACAACTGTACACTGGGTGCCTGCTGGTGCTGCTGTGATCCTCATTCTCTCCTGAAGGTTGGCTGTCCTTTCTGTCCTTTGCTTCGATCCCCCCCCTCCCCAAAGATTTTGCATATGCACACCGAGAACCAAAAGCTGTAAATCTTGGAAGTTTCTAAGGAGCAGATCCTATCTGCAAATTAACTGCTGACCTCTACTTCTCAGAGGATGCATATTTGAGAACAGAGTCTTCTGTGCAACAATCACAATCACATCCATTTCACTTGCTTTTCAGTTACAGAGGTGGCATCCATTTTTCACTTTTGGGAGTAGGGTCAAGTTCTTGGCTGTGGCTGAGTTTTAAAGCCTGAAGTGAAGGGTCAGCTTTTCCCACTTTCACGGTTAACCCTAAGTGGGAAATTGGTGGATCTTTCATACGTTTTTGGTCCACCACCCCAACAGCTCCAGGCAGCGTGGGCAATGATGCAGCATGATAGGTGATGTGATGCCGTTCAAAACATCTGAGTGGTTTCAGGTTCCTCCTGCTATTCTAAGGTCTTCCCTGGAGGCATTTCCACAGAATTACGTTGATTTTTCTGTGTGCTTCCTTCTTAAACCTCCCACGGTTTATTTGGTTGTTTCCCACCCTCAGCTGTTCAACATTTTAGCTGTGTCTTCCTCCATCCCTCCCCTGCCTTCCTTTGTGCTCTAAACTGTGAGCCAGCCACCCGTTCATGCTAAGGCCGCATCTCTCACATCCTCCTGAAACATACCATTCCAGAAGAGTGATGCATTTAAAAAGAAATTAATTATCATCCTTGTTTGCTTTCTGCTCAGGGTCCCCCCTTCTTCTCCTCCTCCTCCTCAACAATTCAATTGCTAACTTAGTTCATGCTGAGTGTTTATTTCTCTAAAATATCATCTGCCACTCAAAGCTCCTTCTCTCTCAAGCCATACTTGTAAAAGTTTTATGGGGAGGAACTAACCAGAACCAGTTCCTTTTTAAAGTACCTTTCTTTATTCTATTTTAAGGCTTTCTTAAAAGGGAAATCTTATGTTCTGGGGCTTGGCTGAAGTACTCTGACATAGCAGATCCTCTTTGCTGTAGCCTCAAAAGGCAGAAATGAAGAGGGAGAATTTTCATTCTTCTTCACTTTCCTTGCACCAGAAGGTGGAAAAATTAGTTTTGCCAAGAATTCTCCCTGGGTTTAGAGTGCTCCTTCCCAACTGATTCTATCATGCTCCCTTTGGGGTTTTCCAGTGTCAGGAAGAATCCGGGAAGGGAAAGCAGGAATCTAACCGTCCCATGCCTCTTCCAACCGTAGGGTTGTACTCTAAATGAATCAGCTTGCGGCAATTAAAACACAGACACACATGGGCACACTCACACCCACACAGAGCACAGGGCCTGGGATCAACTCTTAATCACCCACAAACTGTTTTTGATGGCAAGTCCCTGTTTCAGTGCCTCCATTTTCCATTTGTAAAATAAGAGAAACCAGCAGTGGAGGAAAATTGAATGAATCTGAATCTATTAAATAAACTGAAATGACCACCACTGCCACGACAACTAAGCAAAAACAGAAAGTCAAAATAACATAAATTATTTTAATTCATTAACCTGGCCACGTGTTGAGGAAGCAAAGATTAATTGTCCCGGTCAAGGGAAGTGGCTAGTCTGAGCTCTGGTGGGACGAAGGATAATAAGCATGTAATGGGAGAGATATATCCACAGGGCAGAAACGCAGGATAATCTATCAGATTCTGGTTGGATTCACATGATACGCTGAATCCTAAAGCTGGGTTAACGTAACACGGTCGCTGTGATCATATAACAGGCTATGCCCACCAAATAAATCATCTTAAGTCTCAGTTGGATGGCCTGGTACACATAGCATGCTAAGACAATGGTTGGGTTCCCACGACATGCTGTCTCAGAAAGCAACAACTGCATTTTAACCTATTCTAGCATGTTGTGTGAATCCAGTCTTTCCATTTGCTGAATTCTAGTGAGCATCCATACCTGAGGACATGGCGTTCCTGTCTAAGTTTCCACCCTGCAAATTCAGAATTTGCAAAGTACAACCCTCCCTCGTTCTCACAGGACTGGGAATCTCTTTTGTATATCAAGGGACTTACCTTGAGAAACAGGGCACCCTTTGAAGACAAGGCATCTGTTCCTTTTCCGTTGGGGTAACAGTGATAGGCAGCATCCATAACTGGGTAGCGACTGGCGAAAAGCAGGCCACTGTTCACAAATTTGAAGGTACAGCAGCCGTGGCAGCTGTAGACTCCAACATCATACAGAACGTACTCAAAATAGCGGTGGAGCTGATCTTTCAACTTCTCTGCCGCCCTTTTGTCAAACACTTCCTGCAAGCACAGGAAGTCCAAGTTGGCAGGAAAGAAAGCGGAGATCTCGTGATCAAAGGGCTCATCCATATTCTTCTTTTTCCTCACAGAGGTCTTCTTCATAAGTGAGGCCTTGTAGAGGAGTTTACTGTTCACGTTGCTTTGGTCAACTGGCCCATCGCCAGAGCGCATCTTCACCAGGGACTCTCGCGAGGCAGTGTAGCTATCCAGGCTTCCAGAATCCCCTTCCTTTTGCTTATGGTTGGGTGTTTGGCCTTTCAGGATCTCAGCTTCCGATTCAGGGGAGCAGTTGACTGCTCCCTTGCTGTTATTCATGTGGCTTCCCATCCCATCAGCTTCGAGGTCTGAAACATGGCCGTTATCCTCTCCGCCTATGCGCACAATGCAAGTGTTGCCGTCTTCCCCGTCACCGGCATCTCCTGCAGCTTTGGCATCTTTGCCATCTTCCTGGTTGGAACCGGAGTTGTCCCCTTTGTACTCCATGGATGTGGTTCTCTTAATGCCCGTGTTGACTGCCCGGTTATTGCCATCTCCGCCTTGAGGGGAAACAAGGCTGCTGAAGCTTGCTGCACTGATAGAGGTGTTGGTGGGAGAATCAATGTAGATTTTGATCTGAGGCCTGCTTGCCCCATTCCGGATCCTTCGCCCAATTTCCTTTGCCCGTGCCTGTGTATTGAAAACATTGTTGAACCTCGCCAAGGAGTCTGGGAGCAAGCAGACGTTGGCGCTGCTAAAACAAAAGCTTTTCCCATTGCCCGTGGACTTCCACTCCGTGAGCAAGGTGCTTCCGTTGATCTGGCCTTTGTCCTGTAGCCTGGAATAAATGTATGGACGTCTCACGGACTGGAGGGGGGACCATAGTAGGAACCCAATCAGGGCAAAAGGAAGGGACACCACCAGCAGCGCTAGGTAGATGGGAGTGGTGATGATGACACAGAGAGCGTGGAAGTAGCACGGGTCATCTCCCCTTTGCCGTTTCTCATAGGTGGTAGGCACAAACGAGGCCACAAGCCTGTCTCCTAGCCAATAGCATGGGAAGATTAAGCCCCAGGAGAAGGAATGCAGTGCGGAAAGAAAGCCGTTAGGAAATGGGGAAGTGTATAAAACCATTGCAACTCAGTTAGGACACCCCTTCAGCACCTTCTACATGGTGTCACCACCGTCCACCATCCATCAGAACGTGGGTCTGCAGGCCAAGAGGGGGGAAGAACATTCTCCTGGCAAGATGGCGTCCTCTGGATCGCAATGAGCATTTATCCTCCCAAGGGCACCGACCGAATTCCGTTTAGGATGAGCAGAAGGCTGGCTGAGATTCCTTTGAGCTTAGGTGTCTAGAGGTGTCAGGTTGTATCATTTCCCACTGCAGGCAGCATGTAGGGCTGTGAGAAATATCATTGCCTGAAAAGGTACAGAGACAAAGAGAGAGAGAGAAGGAGACTGAGAATAACTGTCAATATCAGACATTTGCTAGAGACGAGGAAATTAGAATCACAAGTAGGGTTCACACGTTATACAAAGCTATGATGTGCATAACCACGATTTGAATAATCCACCATTGGCTATAGTTTATACCGTACAATGACTGGGTTCATAGCACCAGTGGAGGCGCTCAATGGGTTAGCAGCTGCTTGTACAGTATGTTGTTTTAATACACAAAAGGAGTATCCTGTTGAATCCTGGATTGTCCAATTTCAAGACCATTGCTGTAAATGGACCACCTCGGCCTGCCTGTTTTTCCTACAAAATTATTCCAGGCGTTCTGCTCGAATACTCAGTTTCCACAAGAAAAATCAAATTCTGGCACTTTTACCTGTAGAATTTAAAAAGAAAAGGCGCTGGAAGCACTCTATACAAATGGCCCACTAAGAAGCAAAGCTTTGCCTCTTTCCCTGCATGGTGAGCGGTGAAGGAGAAGGAACGAGGATAACTGACAAACCTGAAATGCTGATTTTTCAGTTGGGTAAAATGAAAATGGGACTAAATGAAAGAGCTGTCAGATCATGCCTACCAGCCCCTCCTTGTTGCTATTCAGAAGCATGTCCCATGCAGTTCCATAGTATTTATTTCCAGAGAAGCTTGCGCAGGAGTGGAGCATAAATCACTGAAAACAGATCTGGCATGTTATTTATGTTGAGCAGATTTGGCAGTGCTGTCTCCATCCCCTTAGGAAGGCCCCCTTGCCTTTTTCATCATGGCTTTCTCCCTACCGTGCAGTTGATCACCCTTCCATGACCCAGCCTGTGTTATCCCCAGGGCAAGACAGTGGCAATTTTAAATGTGTGGATAGAGACACTTGGATTTCAATTGGCCTGAGGAGTGCCAAGCTCAGGACTTCTCTTTTTTGGGTGTGGAGGAGACTGTCTTAGTCAAGAGGGCTTCAATAGGTTCTTCTCTCCTTTCTCACCACCATGGTTATGATGACCTATTTGCTTGCCCTTTGCCTTTGATCCCAACCCACCCAATCCACATTTGTAGGGGAGAAGGTAAAAAGGGTACAGAATGATCCTGCTAAGGCAGAGGTCCAGGTCTCCAGAGACAGGAGGACTTCCAAACACAGTTACTTTAGGCCCTGAGGGGACAGTAGATGGGGAGGTAAAAAGTAATACAGGTTGTCCTTGCTTAACAACCAATCACTTAGTGATAGTTCAGACTTACGATGGTGCTGAAAAAACCAACTTGTGCCTGGTTCTCACACTTACAACTGTTGCAGTGTCCCTGCAGTCACATGATCACGATCTGGGCACTTGGCAACCGGTTCACATTTATGACTGTCACAGCATCCTGTGGTCATGTGATCACCATTTTTGACCTTCCTAGCTGGCTTCTGGCAAGCAAAGTCAATGGGGACCTGTGTGAATCACTTAACAACCACGTGGTTCACTTAATGCCCCAGTGATTCACTTAACGACCACCACAAAAGCTCATAAAATCTAGTAGGATTCACTTCATGACTGCTTCACTTAGCAACCAAAATTCCAGTCCCAATTGTGGTCATTAAGTGAGGACTACCTGTATGGGGGAAATAAGCAAACAATGGGAAAAGTCCAACAGCCCTCTGATCCAACATTTTAATCCTAATAGGGCCAATCTGTCATCACACTTAGCAACAGCAAGGAACAGAGGCTGCAGGGATTCTGTTTTGGAGATGACCCTCAGCAGATATTTCTTAATGCCATTGCCAACCATGGTGGTGGCCCACTATTCACAGAAAGCACAGTCTTGTAGCAGTTTCAAAAGCTCGCTGCGAAGACATCTTTGGTAATTTGGTGAGAGCATTGTTTGTATCATCTCTTTCTTTTTTTATGCCATTCCCACATATCTCTGCACCATCTGCCTCTTAGCAAACGTGGCTTGCCAGTAGTTTGCCAGTAGTTCTGAGCTGATATTATAGTTGTTGCATTTTATCACTTAGGCTGATCAGCCTTGAAATGACATTGGGAATCTATAGCTGGAACAAGAAAAAAATGGGGTGAAATGGAATTCCAGAGATAGGTGGTCTAGGAGCACTGTTCTTTTTTTAAAAAAACAACAACAACAAATGTCTAAAGGAAGAAAAAAAGGAGTCTGCCTAGAAGAGGAACAGCAGAATAAATCAGCAGGAATAACTTCTCAAAATCGATAAGGTTGTAGCTTTACTGTGGACCATGACAGATGGTCTCCGACGTTGCATTTATGAATTCTTACGAAGGGACCAGGCACCATCTCTCTAACCTTCCAAGCTACATTTTACAGCCGAGAAAGGAATGTGTTTAGTTTAGTCTGCATTTTAATGCGTCCTTATCTATTTTTGCATGTTCAGAATGAGGCACAGGTCTGTTCTCTGAAAGTTATAATTTTCTACATTTCGCAGTGTATCTTGCCAATTAAAATAAAACTATCCTAGGGACCAAAATGATACATTTGTGAAGGCACTGTGGAAACATTGTTTCATCAAGGACACTAACTTGCCTGCCAAAACACCCACCGACTTGTGTACACATCGGTAAAACCGCAAATAGGAGAGTGTACGTTTGGAGCAACATGCAAAAAAAAGGCATGTGCAGTACATTTTAGGGCAAATATAAAAAAAGGTTCTTGTATGCAAAAAGTCACAAAAATGAGGAACTGACCCTTAGCGAAATTAACAGATTCGCACAATTGTATTCCTCTATACCAGCGTTTCTTAACCTCGGCAGCTGGAAGATGTGTGGACTTCAACTCCCAGAATCCCCCAGCCATCTTCCAGCTGCCTAGGTTAAGAAACACTGCTCTACACATTAGATTTTGAAAGTGGAAGAAGTAATAGTGATGGTTATAATGGGATGGTCCGTTCCACACCCAGTAGGCTTCTTAGAGGTGGTGTGTGCGTTGCACAGTATAAAAACAGAAGGGTTATAGTTGTGAAAGGCTCAGATTCAACGCCCCCCATTCAACGCCCCCCATCTTCAAAGGATGACTTACAGGACACAGTTACACAAATGGAATAAAGCATCAAAAAAACCGACCCTGAAATCTAAGTACTACAAAATTTTAAATATATCAGGATGCACCATTGGGAGGTTC
Source organism: Candoia aspera (assembly GCF_035149785.1). Taxonomy (NCBI): domain Eukaryota; kingdom Metazoa; phylum Chordata; class Lepidosauria; order Squamata; family Candoiidae; genus Candoia; species Candoia aspera. The sequence continues at coordinate 6,411,255 of NC_086163.1, forward strand.
CTGAAGGAAGTGTAGGATTAAAGTGAATAACCCCCAGACACAGTTAGTTAAATCATAAGGCTGACCTACGAAATTTTGCCAGTAGGAAAAGGACCAACGGAAACTTCTCTTAATTTTCCAAAACAAACAGTGGGATCATGAAACAAAAGATTTCATGGCCCAGTATCCACTGCTTGAAAGTAACCTAACCTGCTTCATCCTATAATTAACTTATCCACCTGAAACACGACTCACAAATCTGTTGGGTATTTATAATACAATTTAAAACCCTTGGCTAATTGTGTAATTGCTCAACAGAGCAGAATTCTCTAATCTGCAACTATTCTCTAGGGAAAAAAGCAAGAAACTCTTCAGGGTATAAAAATGCCATGTGGCCAAAAGACTCATTGTACATCCCTATTTATTTTTATTTTTATTTTGTTTTGTTTTGTTTTGTTTTGTTTATTTATTTTATTTATTTATTCTTTTAACAATGTACATCCAGTAGAGATGACTGGATGTTGTACAAGAGATGTAACCTTCATTTTAGAATTGGGATCCATTCTCAATCTCGTTCCTCTTCCTGATCCTTCAAGGAATGACTTCTCGTAAATCTGAACTCTGCTTAAATTAAGCACGTTTAAGATTTAACCCAAACTTCAATAAAGCAAGCGCAGCAGGATAGAATCTCTCTTTACCCACTCCATGCACTTCTCTCTCTTCCTCTCCCTCCCTACTGTCTATGTGTCCATTATAGATCAAGAGAGGATGTCCGGGTACGTCATCAACAAGGAATTTTAGGGTACAAATTCCTTTGGTAGAAGAGTACAAGAGGGAGGGAGAAAAGGAAGCCATTCAAAACTGATGAAAGTAAATATACACTTTCAGGTCTGATATAGTATTATTTTAGGAGGAGGCCACACAGTTACAGGTAGTCCTCACTTAGCGGCCATTTGTTTAGCAATGGTTCAGACTTACGACAGTACTGAAAAAACTGACTTATGATCAGTCCTCGCATTTACGACTGTTGCAGCGTCTTCATGGTCATGTGATCGTGATTTGGGCACTTGGCAACCGGTTTGCATTTATGACCGTCGCAGTGTCCCGCAGTCACATAATTGCCATTTTCGACCTTCCCAGCTGGCTTCCGGCAACCAGAATCAATGGGGAACCATGTGATTTGCTTAGCAACCATGTGGTTTGCTTAACGGCCATGTGATTCGTTTAATGACCACAAAAGGCTGTGAAACTGGGTCAGATTCGCTTAACGACCACATCACTTAGTGACCAAAATTCCAGTCCCAATTGTGGTCATTAAACAAGGACTGCCAGTATTTAAATCTTTATGTCAGGGGCAGTAGCATCTGGAACAAGGAGTTCAAAATTAGCAAGAAGGAGGATGGTGCACTGCAATGTGAGCTCTGTCTCTTGTACTTCCATAGGTTAAAAAGATGGTAAAATTAGCCATATTGCTAATTTTGACCCCTACTTGCCAGTCAAAGGCATCCCATCTAAGTCTCTCTCTTGCCTGCAGAGGTTTCCAAAAATGGTTCCCCCAAATATTTTTATATGAGAAGAGGAGAAAAATATTAAGGATGTGATGGGAGAGGCTCCCTTCCGCTTTATTCTCACAGTTTAGAACTCCTTTCAATGTACTGTTGTATGATGGCAGAGGATGCTGCTGCAAGTGCTAATTTCTGGTTGCCTGAGCTTTCCAATTTTGGGGTGGTGGGAGGAAAGCATTCCCTCTGAGGTTTTCCCCTGGGGTGGAATGGGAGCGTAGAAAGGCCGGGTTGGCTCAGTGAAACTGTGCAGTAAAAGAATGGAGGTTCACGCGTACCCCCTGGCTCGTCTCAATTAAATGAGTAGGTGGACACCACGTTCTAGCAAGAAGAGTGTCACTGAAGAGTAGATCAGAGGTAGCAACGGCGAAGGAATGCAAGAGCCGTTAGCAGATAAAAGAGACCGCGAATGGCATCTCAGCCCCAGAAAAAGTAGAGACTCAAAACAGCCCTGCCTTGATTCTATTTGTATAAGGCAGAGCATAAAGAAATCCTGGCAGGCTTTCAAGATTCTGTTATTATACCCTACAACGATAAAGCAGAGTTCCAACAACCTTTGCGGGCGTTTGTTTCCTGATCTGGCCTACCTTGGAGAGCTGACCAATTTGTTTCCTGTTTGGAAGTAGGTTTGAAAGTCTGGAGAGTCGGAATAAGAACCTTGGGCGAGTCGGTTCTACAACCATGCTACTTCGGTATGTAGGAATGTATGTATTGTATATATGTTTCAATACGTTTGCTCTTATGATTCATGCAACACCACTAAGGATGGATTTTTAAAATTATTCTGCCAATCTGTGCCTGGTGATAACTAGAGAGTTCATGTCTTGAGAAGAGGCTAGACTGAAGGATATATGCTGCCGTGCCTTCTTATCTGTTCTGTCTAACAGGGTCAGCCTGTTAGAGCCTCGGCTCAACACATATGTCGAAATTCTCCCTAGCTCGAAGCCCTGCACTCCCTTCTGCAGTCTTGGAAGGCAGATACAAAAAAATCCCAATAGCTGCAAGGCGGTGCCCTTGTAACAAGGGAGAGGTAGAAACTACAGACCACGTGCTTCTCCGTTGTCCTTTTTATAAAGAGCTCAGGAGTAAATTAATACTACCTCTGATCAATAAATATTCTAGGTGGAAAGATATAGATTATATGCAAATGTTACTTGTAGACGAACATCCAACTGTCACGGCGCAAGTAGCCAGATTCTGCGCAGCTGCTATGAAGATACGTCAGATTATGATTGGAAAAATGTAGTAATGTACCCCTTGTAGTAACTTTAAGTGGTCTATATAGATTTTATATATGATATTTTACTCTTTTTATTACTCTTTTTAATATTTTACATATATTTTTATAGATACTTATATTTGATAGACTATTAGTCATGATAATGTAAATTAATAAGACTGATTCTAAATTTAATTAAGGGGCTCATTTACATTGCGATCTATACACATTTTAACATTTAATGGGAACTTGTAAATCCAAATTTAAAATTGTTTTAAATCGGATGGTTCGTATTTTAAGGCTGATGTGTATATCTTTACAGAATTGTATCTTGTACTGGTCAGTGACTGTAATAAAATTGAACTGAACCTATGTCAAAATGTCAAAGATCCTGTGTTTCTTTTCTGGGAAGATGCCTTTACTGTTTCCAACCATGAGAAATACCTGTAATGAATTCTCCCTCATCGCTGGATCCCCCCAGCTCAGGGCTTGAGCTTGAGCCCCTCGGGTAGAACGAAATGTCGGGGGGAAGGGGGCTCTTCGGTGCCGGATCAGCTTGCGGTTCCAGCCCTCCGGATGGTGGTCTTAGTTCGGTCATCGTTAACTATTTTCCTCACAAGGAATATGCTTGGAAGGAGTTAACGGGAATCACAAAGATTCTCAGCTTTATGTAATGAATGCCTATCCTGAATTATACTCAGACTCACAAGCAAAAGCCTGAATCAAATCTGGTTTATTTAAGAATAGTGTGCAAGTACAAAGAAAGCTGAGAATGAGCAAAAGAATGCCAAATACAAACTAAAAACCCTCGGTGCAAATGTAAGCCCTCCCCCCGTACAACCGTTTCAAGTTCCCCATCCCAGGTGCCCCTAAAGAGTTCTGCTAATCAACGGGTAAAAAGACCTTGAACACCCACGATAACCCAAACACATTCCATCCCCGAGAAAACAGAGAGACAGCCTGGTACAAGGTCTCCCAGCAGCTCCCTCCCAACCGGAACGCGCGTCAGCACCATGGCATGCGAAACGTTACGATGGACAACAACCATTGCAACGGCGAACATGGCATACCCATGTCACCCTTGATAGCTATCTTGTATAAAGCAATATTTTCTGTATTTATTTAGGATCATCTGCTAATTGACACACATGCTTGAACTCCCCTTGGGGGGAGATGGGTGGTAATAGAAATTTGAGAAACAAATAAGGAAAGACACGAACTATCCTTGATCAACCATCTATAGAAGGTCTATGTGGCACAGCAGCTCTTAGATCATCTGGTGCAAGAGACCAATGATTCACTGCAACCTGGTAGCTCCGAAACTAATAAAATAATCATTTGGAACCTCTCCGGTTGTTGGTGCCTCATGGGCAAAATTTCCACCCCGAAAGCAAAAGCTCTTTCATCTCCTGAACGCGAACTGCTTGGAAAAAAGAAAAGTCAGGAGAAATGTTCTGCCTGGCTCCATTAGTGAATGCACGGTGATTCAGCCTTTCCAAAGCTATGCACATCTGCTTAGATGAGCAAATTTGTGATTGTTGCTGTCTCCCACCCAAAGGAAAGAGACTAATACCTAGGCAAGGGTCTGCCCAGAGTCGAGATGGGCGGTAGAGAAAGTTGACAAGTAAATACATAAAATCTACTGCAAGAGTGATTTGACCTGCCTAGTTTTTCATTCCCGTTGTGCATTCCTGTGGTTGGCCAAGGGCCAGGGCCCAGTCAGTGGCTGGAAAAGTCTTGCTACTATGGTGGATTACCTGAAAGGGAGATCATGAAAGCAGAGAATATAAATGGGCATCTGCCATCAACCGATGCTATGAGCGTTACAGGGAGGGAGAAGTCCAAGTCTTCTAACAGGATGGTGCCAGAAAAGAGCAGACATTTGAGAAATGGCTAGGTGAAAATTCTGCACTACCATTCCCACACAGTAACTCTCAGCATTCATGTCTGGCTGCTGTTCCTGGGGTACAAGAAAGACTGAGTTTCTAGTAATTTGTCCTTGTCTCAGTGGGAGTCCGACAGCAAGGATGGGGAAACTGTGGCCTTCAAGTCGCGAACAACCACCAGCCTCTTTGTTGTAACTCCAGAGCCATCCCATGAAGCCAGACTGTTGAAATGTAGCAGCAAACAGCTGAATAACAGCAGTACAATTTTCTGTGGGTTGACGTCCTTCTGGTAGGTGCAATGCTCTAATTTTGCTTCTCTTTCCCAAAGCCTCCCAACAGAGAGAAGAGTCGAGAAAGCTTCTTCACTGCAGCCACTGTGGGAGGAGAGCCCTGTTCAGTCAATGGTAGCCCCAGATCAGAAGGAGTCTTGGAGCACCTTTTCCAACTAACACATTTCATTAAACGGCATAAGCTTTCAGCTGTAGAGCATGTAATCTTATGCCTTTCAATAAAATGCATTAATCAGAAAAGATGTTATCAGAGTCCTTTTGATCAGTGTCCTTCTGTGACATTATGTCAGTGTAATCCTACCCCAATTTTTTAAAAAAGATGAGCTGTAAAAAGATTAGAACTCTATGTTGTGTAGTTAGATCTCTCTGAATAACACACTCAACCAGTGTGGTTGGTTTGGTTCAGGCTTAGTGTGTTACATGAATTTAGTCACTGTGATTCGCAAAGCAAGATTTCTGGCTCAGTGTGTTGTGTGAATCCAGTCAACTGTGGCTTGCTCAAGAAACCATAGTTAAGCAAACCACAACTTACAGCAACGTCTAACTTGCAGTGATTATTTTAGCCGTAACTTCCTTGCTACAATCAGGCAGAACTGACATGGTTCCCATCCTGATGATGTTCCAAAAGGCTCTGAAAATCTGGCTATTCTCCCAGACCTTGGGGCGGGATGGTGGGTGAGCCCTTGTAAGGTTTTATTCTGTCCTGTATCTCTTTTTCTGGATGCATATCATCCATTTCTCTGTTGTATTGTTCTGGCTTTTTATCATGTAAAGCCAGAGTTGGTGATGATGGTAGTCAGGGGTTCTTTAAATCTAGGCAAATAAATAAATATATAAAATTTTATACTGTATTTATGCTTTTCATTATATTTGTATCTGATATCTGTTTATGTTTATGGTATTTTAATGCTTTTATCTTTATTGTAAACTGCCCAGAGTTTCCCCTTTGGGGGGAGATGGATGGTGGCAAAATTTAATAAACAAACGAACAAACCAAGTACCAGTGCCTGTGTAACTTTATCAATGGCTCATAATTATGAAAAGTTTTTTGTGTTCACTATTACAATAGGTATATTTCCTATAACAGTGGCTGAAGAACATGACTTGAATGTGTTCTCATAATCTCTTTTTTTAATCTATTGCCCTTTTTAAAAGAGAAATAAGAGAAAACAATGAACAAAAACAAAAAAAGCAGTAGTATCCAACTAATTAATTAATTATGAAACTGTAGCACCAAAACAAGCAAAAGGGAAAACTGAAATAATTAAAACATTTAATAAACAGGAAAAACACCTAAAAAGTAACATACTAAATTAATATAAATCACCTAAATGTTGATTTAATTGTTTAATAATGATGTATCAAATTGTTCATAAAAGTGGTGCATTCCTGCTTGACAACTTACGGGCTTCTCAGAAGCATCTCATCTAGCTAGACTGCCCCAGAGTCACTGGGAGTTGGGTGAAATATAAATCTATTATTATTGTTGTTATTGTTGTTGTTAGTTGTTGGTTTCAAACACAAATTTATGCTACTGTTTTTTAACATAGCTAAAGAGAAGGCAAGAAGTCATCAAAAGTTCCCTTTCTTGGTGCTTGGTCAGGCATGATGGTCCTTTGAAAAAATTATTATTTGAACCATCACTTGGTCAGTTACACCAGGGGGTGGCAAACTGCCATTGTGTACCCCACTGTGTTTTGATGTGGCCTTCAGCCTAATTTTAAGAACTCTGTAAGATCAGTTCCGGACTCTAGTACAAAATAGGTGACCCTTCTCCGCCACTTCCAGCTTGAGAACAAAAGAGGGGTGACAAAAAGCTAAGGATGTCAAAGAAAACGGGTGTCCCCATCCACTCTGGGCTTTGGCCTCCCCCATTCTTTACATCAGTCCCACCTACTTTGTTGTCACCTTCTTCCTTGACTGAAGAAATGTTGTCCACCACTCAATTATTCGAAGGGCTGACAATTATCCCACTTGATCCAAGGTAAAATCAACCATAGTAAGCCTGCTTGGTTGCATCTGTAAATGTGACAACGTCCACTTATAAACATGCCAGTGGAGAAGGACAGGAGTTATCAAGTCTTAGTTCACTTGTGATGTTTATCCTTTTCCTCCACTCCTTAAAAGTTAAATCAAACAGTTTGCAGCTGACTCCAAATATGGCACAGGGGCAGCCCAAGAGGTATGAAACATGGTTCTAAACAAGCTGTCACCTTAATTGGCTTTCACTATAAAATTCTCTTTCAAACCTGGGCTTGTAAATGACATGAGTTGCTGGACCCCAAACTGCATCCATCAAGTTCAACTTGGTAGGAAAATCCCCAAATAGCCAAATCCTTCTTTATTTAGCCGAGCAGAGCCAGGAAGACTGTGACACATGTTCAATATTAAATGAAGCTCAGAGCATCTTGCCCTGAACCTAGTTAAATGCACACAAGGTGCTGGGGGAAGTTTCAAGAGCAAACATTGGTTGCCTAAACAGCATGAAGATGAGCAGAGAGATACACAAAGGTCCCTGATCTAGTTCATTAGATTTTTTACTTCAGATGCTGCAGTCAAATCCCATTTTGGCTTCCAGTGGGCTTGGGTTGTCTCTAGAAAACTGTCTTTCTCTTTCTCTCACTTGCTCCTTCAAGCCTATAGATTTCCTACAGTGATGCAAAAATCAAATCCATGGTGGGACCTGAAGCTGAGACATGGTTGAGAGATTTATCACCAAGCCTGGGCCAAAGGTAGGGTAAATACTGTAGGTACTTCTTTATTTTTGGAATTCTCTGTGTTCTCTGAGCCTGGTGCTTTGCTTGCAGACTTTTCACTACCCAGCTAGGCAGCATCATCAGTGCAAGCTCCTGTATATAAACAGGCAGCAAATCCCACACTCCCTCGCAGTGATAATAGTATTTTATGGTGTTATAAGTAGGCAGAACTGTAAAAGGTGCCCCCTACCTCAGTGCAACGGGAACAAAAAAGAATTGTGAAGCCGACTGGTGGCAATGAAACCTCCGTCTTTGGACAGGCGACATGCTTATTTTCTAGCTGTTACTGAACAAACAGGGTTATAATAATATCCTGGCTGGAGTCTGAGTTACTGTTCTGAGTGTCTGCCTTGGACTAAGTGGTTTAGGAGAAAGTCTGGAAGTTTGGAAGAAGTCTGGAAAGTCTGGAAGAATGATCTGGGTGATCATTCAAAGCCACCATCCACAACCACCTCTACCCATTTTCCCCTTCAAACCTGTATCAGGTGGTCTCAGCAGGATAAAACACCAAGATGCAGACAATGTTTATACTGAATGAAAGGAGAGATGTGACATCACATAACATTCCTCTTTCAGCATTTTAACTGCTGTGGATCTTGCTCTGTTGAGTTTTGATTAAAAAACAGTATCCTTAGTTCAAAATGCAACTTTTTCAAGAATACCAAGGAGACCTTGCATGATGTAGCAAATTCCAAATGCGCACAAGCACTCATGCATTGACCAGAGAGGCAGTGTGAATGCTAGGCTTTCCTGTTAGGAATTTCCATATTTAGTTTTCATTCTGAATTGGTTGAGAAACATTATATTGCCTGTGTATTATTTACTACTCAGCCTGTCCTGTGATACTTATCAGAGAAGGGGAAAACACTCAATTTTGGCTTCACTACATTTCCCATTGTTTGGGAAGATCTCAATTTCACTTTGTCAAACTGATTTTTTTTTTCCTTAAAAAAAGGGAACCAAAGTAAAAATGAATCTTGGTGTAAATTGGTGCAAACCTGTGCAGTTGTGTTTATAATTTTGCTTTATGTGCATATTTCCAAATAAGTTCCCTAATTTTGCCTTTTTGTGCAAGATTTTCTTGAGGAACATGTTATTCTTGTAGAGTTTTCACTGTCATTCTTTTAAAAAAAAAAAAAACGATTATAGCAAACAGTGTTGCGCAATTTGGAGGATTTTACATTTCAAACATTTACCTTGAGAGTGCTTTTTTTTTTACAAGAGAGAAAAGAGAAAGAGTCACATGCTAAAGATAAACAACAATAATAAATTAAAGATTGAGATGGCCTAATATATACCTACATATTCTCTTTTGCCTTGCACATAGTAAAAAATGTTAATTGGGGACATATAAATAATTGATTCCTGGGTTCACTGGATATTCTTTGGGAAGGAGACAAATTAGAAGCGTTGAAGAATTGTGCTTTGCTCTGAACATCCCTATCAGGAGAGTTGAAGTCATCACGATTAAATCTAGTGGGTATAAATAATAGACATTTACATTTGCCAGGCAGAAACATTCTTCTGAATTGTCTACCAATTCCCAGTCAACCTGATGAAAGAGAATTTGCTTTTGAATAGGGAATGTCCTGCCTGTCAGGGTCAAAACCATTTCGAATTGATTTACAGCTTTTCCAGCTCCCATTTCTCCACTCAACCCATGGGAAGACATCAGGAGAAGCCTCCCACTACTGGATGCCCACTGTCCTGTCCATGAGAGAGCGTTGGGGGATTTCTTCTTCCCATGGAGAAATATGGACAGATTGTCCACCCAATTTCTCCCTCCCCAAATTGGGTGGAGAATTTCAAAAAGCCCATGGAGAAGACTTCTTCTTAGAAGGAGTGGTTTGACAATGGGCTCACATATATAACTGGGGGTAGACTCTCTTGCTCTCTCACTGAAGGCCTTTAACCAGAAGCTCATCAGCCAACTGCCTTGGAGTTCCAGTTCTGGATTTTCAGCATGGAATAGGAAGGCAGAGAGCTTCTAAAGTCTCTTCCACTTTTGTAAGTGTCACATCCACATCTTTGTGGAATATCTGCTTGGAGCAGACAGGAAGGCTTATTTAGCATCAAGGAGAGCTGTTTACATTCCTTCTTCCTTGCATGCTAAACTGTCCAAGTGGGAAGAGAATAATTTCATCTTTAAAAACATACTGAGCTGCGCAAGTGGTTACTGAGGCTGGGAAGGCTGGAAAAAAAAATTCTTTGGGACATCTCATTCCTGGAGGCTCCATAGTTCCTGATAAAAAGCACGGTGCAGAGAAATAGGCTTCTTTCACACAATGGGCCACCAATTCCCTATCCATTTGCAGCTCAGAGTAAGGGAGCTCCAAGCTGCCTGTGTTAAATGAAACACCTCTGTGATTATGAAGAGGAAAAAGCTATTCTTGTGGAATTTTTTGGATGGGGAAGAGTTTCATGTGAATTAGATGGGAGGAAGGTTTGGAACAAGAGGTTGGATTGGCGTAAGATGCTTATTAACCTGATCCGTTGAAGGCCCAACAGCTGAATCTGTACAACATCTCATGCACATAAAAAAGGAGGGGGGCTTAGTGCCTGAAACGGATCCATCCAGCAACATCTGCAGGATGGAGAAGTGCCCCGCAGATGCCACTAGACCCATCCTGTGTCACCCTCAGACATTGCCAGTGCATGCCCCTTTCTTTGTTCCCCTTTACACTCAGTGCTAGATAGTTTCCATTTTAATTTCCCATAGTGCCCCAGAACGGCACTATGAGGGAAGAATTCTGGGAATGAAAATGCCAGCCCATCTATGAATGCCAAATGTGATACTGCTGACATCAGAAGCCCCCCTTCAGGGGTAAAAGCATTTCCTATGGCCAAGGGGAGGCTTTGTTATTCATTGAGGCCTCCAAAGTCATAGAGGTGGGACCAGTGGCCCCAGACCCAGCCTCAAAGTGAGCAGGATCAAGGGGTGGTTATATGCCCGGTAGAGTATACTGTTTGTGGAAAAACAGAGTTGGTTCCCTCATTATTTGGGCCAAGATCAGATACGCTAGCACGTGTGTTCCATTACGCCAGATTCTGACATTTTAAAGTTCTGTTTCATTTGAAACAATCTCAGAAACACCCACAACTATGGGCTAGCATGTGAGGGAAAATATCTACTCACTAAGTGACGTCACACCATATTTTAAAAATAGAGAAGTCGTTTCTCCAGATCCTTATTTGGCATGGAGGAATAGTAGCAGATCTGTGACCTAAAGTTCTGTTTATACAGGAGACACGAACAGGCTATATTTGCAAAACACCTTGGTCTGGTTCAGCCTCGTCTTTCACTAGAGTTGCTGTAATTCAGCTGATAGCAAAATAAATCTCATATTTTTGGGCAGCTTGTTTAACAGATCTCTGTGAAGGTAGCCTGTTTGCTCTTGTACTCTAAGTCAACAGGATATATATCCACTTATTCTCTATATTCATGTAGGAACCACTGTATATTAACTGTCAGAATACATTTTGTGCACTCACTTGGCCTGGACAGAGACCTTCTCAACTTCAACTTGTTAATTGTTTTAGTTGTGTATTAGTTGTAAATAACTCTTAGGACTTCACACATAATAAATGTGATTTTTGATTATGAGAAGGCAGAATTCAAAGACAGATCTCTGTCTCATAGTTGTGAGATTCTATCTCTCTGTCCACCTCCTCTCTCTATATTTATTCTCCTATTATAAGAGAGAACATCATTCTCTCTGCTGTCTCCCAGACTCATTGTCTATAAAATGACAAATGGATAAAGAACAAAAATGTTGGATCAGGTTGCCTAGTGAAACAGGCAATTGGGTGGATGCAAGGACCCATTGCTTCAACCCACAGAACAGTTAAAAGAAAATTTCAGAAATAAAGATTAAAATCAAAATAAGGGAGAAGAAAAATGTATAGGGTCATGCACAACTGAGTATTAAACTTGGCATAGTTTAATATCTCTAGAGCATTTTGCCCTGTGTACACATCGACAATGGACAAAAACTGTCAACACTGTTGGTTATTTCCTCACATTGAACTGATAAGGAAAAGGTAATAGATGTGCAACTTCAGTCCTTCCCCTTGAACACATTGATACAATTCAGCTTCTTCTTATCCTTTCCAATACTGTGGTTTATGTGGAATCTTTTGATTGCTTGAACATGTATATCACCCTTATTATGGGGATAGTAGGATGCTGTTGGCACCAGCGATGAAGTTTTCATAGCATGACTGCTCAGTTGTTGCCTTGGAGACCAATAGATCAGGAACAAACTTCTCTACAGCTCACACAAAGCCAACTTTGAGGAGGGAGAGCAGACTCTAACCCTTACCCCCTTCATAGTAAAGGTAAAGGTAAAGGTTTCCCTTGACATGAAGTCCAGTTGTGTCCGACTCTAGGGGGCGGTGCTCATCTCTGTTTCAAAGCCGAAGAACCGGCGTTTGTCCGTAGACACTTCCGTGGTCATGTGGCCAGCATGACTAAACAGAACAGGGGAATTCCCTAGGACATTTCTTCTCCATGAAATATGGATGACATCTTGATGTGAAGACACAGCATAGAGGAAGTCAATTTCTGTGTATACATTGCAATTCTTAAAACTTAATTAAGCAATGTAGTCCAGGGGTATGCCACTTTTTCTAGCTGAGATGCAGCCCCATTTGACCTTTCAATGGCATGCCAAGGGCCAGCTAGCAAAAAATGGTGGACAGATCTGGAACATAAACAAAGTTCAATTTCATTTTATGGACCCTTTGAATTAAAATTAAATACAGTTAATATGATTACCTCCAGGCATATATTTAATAATGTTCTCCCCCTCTATCACATTCAAAATTAAAAATTTGTGTTGATAATGGATGTCTCGGGGAGTTTTTCACAAAATTTTGGGGGACGGTACTGAGACTTCTGCCCTGGAAGAAATAGGCTAAGCATCTCAGATGCTATTTCCTCGGAGTAAAGTTTCCTATTGATCCTAGTTTTTTTTACTCTTCCCCCATGAACATGTTGGAAATTGGGAGCAGGGAGCAAAATATTGGTGCAGACCTATTGTAAGCCATTCGAACAAAATTGACGCAAGGGGAGTTGTGCTTTCAGAGTTACCATTTGGCTTTTCCACAGAGATCATGAAACACTTAGGCACTGCTGCATGATTAGACAGCGGCGATGGAGAAAACTATTTATTTAATTATTTTTTTGGTTTTGATACTGCCCAACTCCAAGCAACTCTGGGCAGCTCACAAAATAAAGACCAGTGTAAAAATGACAGATAAGTAAGGATACAATGAAATTAATCCCCAAATAATTACAAACTAGCAACCCACACAATACACCAATCTTAAAGTCAGCCTACTTCATCCTAACACTGATTAACAGCCAATAATATAACTAAACCTAAATGCACACCTTTCTTTATTTGATGTGGACTTCATTGAAATCACAGGGCACACTGAATTTTTCAGCAAGGGTGATCATTCAAAGCCACCATCCACAACCACCTCTACCCATTTTCCCCTTCAAACCTGTATCAGGTGGTCTCAGCAGGATAAAACACCAAGATGCAGACAATGTTTATACTGAATGAAAGGAGAGATGTGACATCACATAACATTCCTCTTTCAGCATTTTAACTGCTGTGGATCTTGCTCTGTTGAGTTTTGATTAAAAAACAGTCTCCCATGAATTTCAAATGCTGAACTGATGGGCTTTCCACAGGGTTAGGCATGCTTGGAAAATAAAATAAAATAATAAAACGTGCAACACCACACAAACATAAATGCAATGTAACACAACACTACACACTCACTTTCTGTATTATCCTCTTCCCCAAAAAAACAAGGCATCCCACTGGGGCACAAGCTAGATGACACCTGAAAACAAATGGCTTCTGCTATGGAATCTCACTGTCCAGGTAAGATACAATTTAAAGAGCCAATATTTTGCTTTTTTTGTTTTCTTGATTGGAAATGCATAGTAACTGGGTTTACTAATAGACCCATTTTTAAATTTTTAAAAAAGGAGGATTCAAATTCATATTAATGCTAGCATTATTTCAGACAAGTGGCTAAACCATTCAGAGAATTAGGCAACTGGAAAACTGCATGTTCTGCAATGAATAATTGCCTTACTGCTTTTCAGTCTGGACAGTGGTAGCAGATATTGGATTAATTAGCTTTAGACTCAAAAGCAAAACTAGACAGAATATCATTTTCAGGTAAGTTGTTTGGTGAATCTTTGGCTGTTATGAGTACAGAAAGTGGATGAGGACTTGCCCAAGGCCCCGGAAACACCAGAGAACACAAACTGGCTGTTGACTTTTGGATCAACTCCTGCTGTCTTTGATCACTCTCCAAGGTCCTGAAATATTTGATAGAGTGGCAGCTTTTAATTAACTCTAGATCTGCTGAAAGCTGAGCTACCGACATTCCTTCCAGCTTTAATGCCCACTGGTTATGCTTCATTCCAAGTCATTCTGCTCAGACCTTGCTGAGAAAATTTTACTTTCACCCAGAACAATGATTCTAGAATAAACTGGTACATAGATTGAGCTTGGGCACTGCCTTATTTTTGACTTATTTTTTTATTTTTCCCTTTGGAGTTCTTATTGGCTAATGATATTTGGTTGTGCATGTGTTTGACAAACACGATTCCTTTCCTTTACCTCCTTTTACTCCCAGTGGAGAAAATTTTCTGCATCGCCCCACAGGAGACCCCCCCACACACACACAAGTTCTCATTCAATTTGATGAAAGAATTTTGGCTTCTGTATTTTCTTTCTAAGTAAGAAAGAATTCTGGTGGAATTGTCAGTGTTACATGTCAGAGTAGTGCTACTATCACAAGCCACGAGTGGCACAGGAAGAAATTAGCCTGGAATCCGTTACTTCAACTATTTACAGACTTGACTATACACTTCTATATACAAGCCAATTCTTACCAGCAATATTCATTCATTCATTCATTCATTCATTCATTCATTCGTTTATTAATCAAATTTATCACCGCCCATCTCCCAAAAGGGACTCTGGGCAGTTTACCATAAAACATAAATAAAAATATAAAACTATATTTACATAGTTTCTTCATTCTTCATCTTCTTGGCTATATTCATATTAGTTGTTTAACCTGATTTACTGAGTTAACCATCTGGGGGATTTCCACCACATGGAAAGCCACCCCCAAAACTAACCAAGATTAACACCAACCAGGCTTAGCATGCCATGCAAAATGCAACCATTTGACTCTTGGTCACCAAGGACACTATTATTAACGCCAAAGGAGAGTCCCTGCTACCTCTGAGAAATTGTTGGAGGTTTTTTTCCCCCTTCTGAAATCAGTAAATAAATTTGCTTTGATTGGTTTAAATAAATAAATAAAGTATAGACTCAGTTTCTTTCCCCCCAGATTTGGTGGAGAGTCGCAAAAGGCCAATTCCACTCCTCTCTTAATTGCTGCACATTTGGATTTCTTTCTATTTTGTATATCCTGATATGGTGAACCATCCCCATGTTTCCCTTAATGCTTCTATAAGGGCCTTAAGGCAGGCTGTTTGTGATTGCTTTCTTTCTTGCAAATAAAGGTCCAGTAACCCAAACCTGGTTTCTGGGATCTCCCAATATTGCATCACCCAGTGATTGCCCTCTAGGTTGAGCCATTCACAAGACCATGATCCTTGTTTCACATGAGCTAAGGAATAGATGCTCAGAACTGGAGGAAAAGGCGGTGCGACCCATTGTACAGACCCAAGGAGATGACCTTGGAGAAGCTAGTAGAGGGGGTGACAGTTACGTAAAGAGAAGCCCAGGCAACAGTGAAAGCTTGAGAAGGAAGTCTGGAGACAAACTCTTCCCTAACTCATGAGAGAGAAGGAGGGAAGAACTCAGTCAAGCTTTCAAGATTGTTACTATAGCCATGTTATGTTACGATATCAAGAAAGTACAGTTCCAGACAGATTTGAGGGGTCTGTTTCCCAACCTGGCCTACTATGAAGGGCTGACACCCATCTTCGTCTCCCAGTTTAGTTGCAAGCATGAAGAATCTACAAGGATTCATGAAAGCATTTATCTGAGCTGCTGAGGATATGCTCTGCGAAGATTAATGCATCTGATTAAATCAGTGCAGAGTCCCTGAATCTCACCTCAAGGCAAGCATTATTCATCCACCATCCAATTGCCTAGGGATAACTTTGGGGCAGGAAGGTTAATGCACATGGGGTTTTTTGATGCGCATTTAAGATAAATCCTGCAACGGAACCATCACTGGCAAAGAGGAATCCTGTGTATGGGAGAAAACTTTTTCTGAAGTTTTGTTTTCCCCCCCTTGATATAGAATTAAACATGGAAGTTTGAGTACTGAAGTGGTGGAACTCAGCCTTCATGTCAATAAAGGAGGCCGTCTAAGAAAGATCTGAAGAAAAGTATGCAAAATACCAGATTGATCTCTTTCTTGTGCAGTTGTCAAAACTAATATCCACCTCTTCCCATCAGCCAGTAATCCCTGTGTAGGTTTGTTCTCCTATCGCATTAAACCATGGTTTGCTTCATCATGACCTCGCATAAGCAATGATTGGCCAAGTTCAAACTACATACTGAGCCAGGACTGATTAATATACCCAAATACATCTATTTTCAATCTTTAAATTTTCACCCACTACTTTCCTCTTCAGCGTTTATCCAGCATTTCTTTCTGACCCTTTTGACATCACCACTTCACTAGACAGGCCAGTGCAAATGCTTTTCAAAAGGAAGCAGACTTTGTCTGAAAAAATTGCCACCCCTCCATTGACCTGTAAACCATAATGGCTGGCTTCCCACAACACATTCAATCATTACCCAGGAAACCACATTAGGCTTTAGCATAATCAGTGAATGCAGACTGGTTTCTGATTTCAAATGACTAACGCAGTGGCTTTCTTCAAGCAGGTCAGCTCAAGAGGCGGCGGCTGCATTCACCCAACATGCTTTACCTAGTTAGTGTCAAACTTGGTTAGGTTTTTGAGGCATAATGTGTTGGGTAAAACCATTTCATTTATGAGTTTATGGTTTGTGTCATGATCACCGTTGCGATGCTTGTGACATCGCAACGGCTCGCATGACAATGCAGGGAAATGGGTACCGGGTGGATTAAGGGAAAAGGCAACTAGGTAACAAAAGAGAGCAACAGGTGCTGGCAACAAAGTATCAACTCTAGCCGGAGGCGCGGAAGAGAGAGAGACAATGTTGCAAAGAAGGTAATTGACAAGACCAGACCACGAGGCGCGCCCGAGCTGTCAAAGAGATTTCGAACCTGATCGCCCGGCAATGAACCATCACCGGCCAGGGGAGCAATCAAGGAAACGCCCGGAGCACAGGAGGGGCTCCACGACCCCTCACCTACCGGCAACGGAACCGACGGGGCTCGGGGCGCACCCGAAGTAAGAAGGGGTGGAGCGCTGACGGGCGCGGGCTATTTAAATCCCGTTCCGGCACGCTCCCCTCACTCTCAGCTCTTCTTAAAGGGCACGCATACTGTTACTCGAATAAATCCAGAATCTAAGCCTACGCTAGCGTCTGTGTTTTTACTGGGTAGCAGGCAGAGCCTGACAGTTTGGTGCATTGTGCAACCCAAGAAAATGGGTTTCTTCAATAACCAGGTTAGGTTTGAATGAAGTATGAATGAAATGGACAAGGGCTTCAGCTGCATGTCGTCGATGGCACTTTGTGTTCAATAAAAGCAGTCAGAGCCAGGCATGGGAGGGAAAGAGGAGCAAGGGCCTGATTTGATCCAAGCAGACAAATGGATGAGGGAGGGTAACGGTCAAGCAATCACTCTGCCTCCCCTCCAAGTGTTCTTTTGCTCCCACCGTGGCCGGAAGCTGCTTTTCATTTCTTTAAAAGCAACCTGTCTGGGGGAAGAGACCTAGGACAAGAATGTCATGTCTAGCTTGGCTCATTGATTGCATGCTTGGGGACAAGGTCTGTATTGTTTTGATTTATCTACAGAATCCTAGTAGCACAAATGCTCAGATCATAAATCTTCTCCTCGTAACAATAACATGGAAGAGATCAGGCTGAAACACTTGTGGCCCCCCAGCCACATCAGGCCACCTCTCAGGCAGGGATATGTGCAGGGGGGTGCAAAAGAGTCAATATGGTGGCCATGATTGTATGATCACAGTCACACCCCTTTTTTTTTTTTACCTAAAGAAGAGTCTGGGCTTCAGTCTTCAGATGCTAGAGGTAAGTACTATCCATCACTTTGCTGGTGAGTTTTTCTGAGGCACTTTGCATGACCAGTGTTTGAGCACTCAGACAGATTATATTCTATCTTGATATCATAGAATCATAGAATCACAGAATATCATAGGGCTGGAAGGGAACTTGGAGGTCTTCTAGTCCAACCCCCTGCCCAAGGCAGGAGTCCTCATACCATCTTGGACAAATGGTTGTCCAATCTCTTCTTGAAAACCTCCAGCAATGGAGCACCCACAACTCCAGGAGGCCAGCTGTTCCACTGCCTAATGGTTCTCACTGTCAGGAAATTCCTCCTTGTTTCCAGGTTGGATCTCCCTCTGACAAGCTTCTACCCATTGCTTCCTGTCCTACCCACAGGTGTGGTGGGGAATAAATCAATATCCTCGTCCCTGTGGCAGCCCTTCAAGTATGGGAAGACTTCTATCATGTCTCCCCTCAGTCATCTCTTCGTTAAGCTAAGCATACCTAGATCCTTTAGCTGTTCTTCATAGGATTTGGCCTCCAGACCCCTTATCATCCTTGTTGCTCTTCTCTGCACCCTTCCTAGTTCCTCAGCATCTTTTTTGTATTGTCGTGACCAGAACTGGATGCAGTAGTCCAACTGTGGCCTCACCAAGCAGTATAGAGCAGTACCATCACTTCCCGTGATCTTGATACTATCCCTCTGTTGATGTGGCCCAGGACTGTGTTGGCCTTTTTGGCAGCTGCAGCACACTACTGGCTCATACTCAAGCTGTGGTCTGCCAGGACACCCAGATCCCTCTCATAGGCACTACTGTTGAGCCAGGCACTGCGTATCTTGTACCTGTGGATCTGGTTTTCCCTGCCTCAGTGCAGGACCCTACATTTCTTGCCATTGAACTTCAACTTCAGTGCACAGCCATCAACAGTCATTGTATGCGAGATGGGCGGTAGAGAAATTTGACAAATTTGACAAACAAACAAACAAACAAACAAATAACATCACATGGCGATCCTCCAGCAACCAGAAGCACCATTTATTTATGAACTTCCCTTACAAAATTACAGAAGTGGGCATTTACCAATCCTCAGAAAGCAGCTGCATCTTGACTCAAACCAGCTGTATCTTACAAAAACCTCCTCCTTGCTGGTCCACTGCCTTCAAATGCCTGCTTTTTATTGCTCCCTCATAATATTCCACCCACTCCTGCTCTCAGCCCACTGAGGTTTCATTCACTGACTTCCACCTTTGCAATTACAGTTGGCTGAATCCACTTCAGCTATAAAAGGGGAGATTGCAGAACTGAAGCATGAAGCGTGGCTTTCTCATCCAGGCTATTTTGCATCTGTATGACACTCATAATGTTCTTGGGTCTCAAGAAAGATCCACTCATTCTGAGGGGGATATCAACATCCCCTTCAGAGCAGCTCCCAGTGACCCAATTAAGACAGAGGCTGGGTGCTTTCAGGAGAGGCAGAGATCAAGTCTTATTGCAAAGACAGTTGCATCAAAGAAGACAGTTAAAAGTCCAGCTGATTTTCCTTTTGAATTTTATCTTAAATGCTCATAGAGGCTTCATGGCATGACCGTTCTGTAATGCCAGTCCCTGCTGTTGTTCACAAAGGCTATGAAATTGAATACTAGGAAGGGAATTGGATGGGAAGATGCACATCACAGTTAAGGCACAGCAGCAAAGTCTCTGTCTTTTGAGCAGGAATCGGGGCCTCTTCTTCCTCCTCCTCCTCTGAGGGGAGGGGAGGGGAGGGGAGACAGTCTCCAGAATACTTCAGCCCCAACTAGACAAATTTCAGTTGCATCAAAGGCCAAAGGTAACCTTGATCAGAAATGGTAAGTAGGGATATTTTTCTCTTCTCCATTCAAAAAGCAATCAGGGAAGAAATAAAACCCCAGTCAAGGTGGGTAACAAGCTACCATATGTAAATGGCCAGCAAACTTCACTCCCCCATGCACTGATGATGTTGCCAAGCCTGGTGATGAAACATCTGCAAGAAGAAAAGTAAGCTGAAAGAACATCAAGAATCCAAATATTTTTCTCTGCCTTGAGTGATGGCTGAGATTGATTTTCTACGTATTTCACATTGGGAGGATGTTCTGCTAATTTGCCACCACTGGCCACCTCCACAAAATGGATGTGTTTGACCCATCTCTTCCTTCCTGTGTTTGTGTGTGTATGTATCCATAACAACAAAGCTGTTATGAATTTGGCAGCCTATATTGATAGAGGAAGAAAGGTGGGTGAAGGCTCTGAAAGAGGTTTGGGGCCGCTGTGGTGAATATCAAGAGGTGCCAAGAGATGAAGTGTTGGGCTGCCGTCTTATTTCACATTGCTGCTTGACTCAACATCAAGGGATGGACCCTGGACCTTCATGGTAATGATATTAACTCATGAGTTATTATCATCATGAAGGTCCAGGGTCCATCCCTTGGACCTGCCCATGGATTTGAAGTTCATTCCTTATTGACCAATGAAAATGTGCTGGAGCAGTGAGCAGCTGATCGTTTCCTTCGTCTGCCTTTAAAAGAAGCAGGCAAGGAAAGAGATGAAACAGCCTGGGAATCTCCAAGTGGTAAAAGTAAGAGGGGTGCCTGTTTGCCTTTGGTTGCAAATGAGCCTGTAAAGTCCCCATCGTCTGCCCACTGGTTTGACTCATGTCTTCCTTCCTGTGTTTCTGTGTGTATGTGCATGCGTGCATGAGTGCGTGTGGAAATCCAGCCTAGAGATTTAATCAACCATCTTCATCAGCAGGCAAAACAGCCCTCAAGAGGAAGTTCAGCCACAGATTGGAACCTGCACACAGGTTGCCATCTCCCAGGAAAACCAACAAGTTGTCCTACATGTACAAATAGAACAGATTTATTGTGACATCAGCTTTTCATGGACACAATAAATCTAAGAACTCTTTAATCTGCCATAGCACTTTGACTTGTTTGGGCTGTAGGAAAATAACACAGCTACCCTTCTGGAGATAATCACAAACTGTCATAGGGTTTTATTATTCCTCCCTCCTTCCTGCCCCTGCTTGGGTGATATCCCTATGACCTTAAGTTACAAGTCTATACTATAGTGGTGGGCAACAGACAGCCACAAAGACCCCCACACACAAACACACAACCTGCCCGTCTAACCAGAATTGGCAAAACTGCCTGGCTTCACACCATATTTAGGCTGGAAGACACAAAACTGAAAATAATCTTAAAATAGGTTTAAAAATAATGTTTTAAAAGAAAAAGGCTTTCCAATGGCTAAAGGAACTAGGTATGTTTAACTTAATGAAGAGAAGACAGAGGGGAGACATGATAGAAGTCTTCCAATACTTGAACGGCTGACACAGGGAAGAGGGAGTCAATTTATTCTCCATGGCACCTGAGGGCAAGACAAGAAGCAATGGGTGGAAGCTCTTCAGAGGGAGATCCAACCTGGAAACAAGGAGGAATTTCCTGACAGTGAGAACCATTAGGCAGTGGAACAGCTTGCTTCCTGGAATTGTGGGTGCTCCATCCCTGGAGATTTTCAAGAAGAAATTGGACAACCATTTGTCCAAGATGGTATGAGGACTCCTGCCTTGGGCAGGGGTTGGACTAGAAGACCCCCAAAGTCCCTTCCAGCTCAAGGATTCTATGAAATCCCAAACAGAAAATCCTGATAGTGCCTGTGCGTGTCATGCCCTGCCTGCCTGCAGGGACTCTTACCATCCCAAAAGACATTTCACGTGATCCTTAGCACCAAAAGATTGCTTATCCCTGTTCGAATAGATATTAGAGAGCCAGTTTGCTGTAGTGATTAAAGGCATTGGCTAAAAACTGGGAGACCATGAGTTCTAGTCTTGCCTTAGGCATGAAGCCAGTTGGGTGGCCTTGGACCAGTCATTCTGTCTCGGCCCTAGGAAGAAGAAGGCAACGGCAGACCATTTCTAAAAATGCTGCCAAGAAAACTGCAGGGTCTTGTCCGTGTATTGAAAGTCAGTTTGGTCTAGTAGTTAAGGTGCTGGAATAGGAGCAGGAAAACTCAGGTTTTAGTTCTGCCTGAGGTCCCAAAACCAGTTGGGTGATCTTGAGCCAATCACTCCTTCTCAGCCTAGGAAGAAGGCAATGCAAACCACCCGTCTTTTCCAAGCTAAGCATTGATCTTCCAAGTTTGGGGAAGTCTGTGTGGTGTGCCCTGAAGGTCAGCAGCCGAATTCTGCTGCCCATGTGGTCTAGTAAGAGGAACAGATCACTGGCAATGCTTGAAAATTAAAAGGCCATTGGCAGGAAAGGTTCATTCCTCTGGCACAGCTGGGCACCAAGGGGCACTTGCTTTGCCATGTCAAGCTAGGATTGCAAATGATCGGGCTATAGCAGACATTCCTACAGATCTAACAATCTGTCTAGTTGTTTTGCTAGTATTTAGTGGCTGAGCCTGGAATAGCTGCTCTCTCTTAGTCTGAGCATGGTTTCTTGGGCTCCAAGAGGAAAAGTGGAACAGGCGAGAAAGAAAAACAATAAATTAATAAATGATGGGGGCAGAAAAATGAGACTAGACCTGAGGAATAAACTAAAATGTCTGAATTTGCACAACTCAATAAATCAAAACCAGACTTGCCACAAGAGGGCTTTGCACACAGAGCAAAAATGTGGTTGGCTTGCTCTGTGGGTGATATGACTCCAGTGACTGGGTTAATCTGGTACATCCTGGTTCAGTTAGCAAGTTGGGGAAATGGAGTGAATATATTAATCTAGTCATCAAATTTTTGCATCTCATCTTCTTAACAATTAATGAGCTGCAGAAAATCACATATGGTAATAAGCTTAGTAACAGTGACCCCTGGTGAGTCGGCATGCAAACTGGATGAAGCACATGATTATAACCGAACCCCCAAATTGGATTAATTGAATAAATCATGGTTAGCCATGGATAAGTAGACCCTATAAAGGCTGCCAGTGGGCCTCTGGACGCATAAGGCAGGACTGGCTGTTTGAACCATATCCTGAGTCCCTGAATACATAAGTTAAGAAAATCATGATTTTGCTGGGCAGTCTTCTATAATCTACTTAAAACAAAGTCTCCTTGATTGTCATGGGGCTTACCTGGAAGTAAGTGGTTGTAGGATCATAGCTAATCCTTCAACACTAATCCTAATACAGGAAATATTAGACAGATTTCTTCCTAGGCATCCTGAGTCCAGAGCTGGCCAACCTCTGGGGTCATTTATATTCTCACTCTCCCTACCCAGCTGCAACAAAGCCAAACCATGAAACAGCAAGGTAAAAAGGTTTATTTAGAGAAAAGAATTGCAGCCTTGGTTACAGGGGGGGGAGGGAGGAGTTTGAAAGCTTTGACAGAAGAATCCTATTCTGTATTTGCATTATGGAGGCTAGCATACAAAAATCCCATTTCTGAAATCAGCTGAGCTGGTTGTGGAGGCAAACCAAATGAACGTGAGCTAGGAGAGGTCCTACATACTTTTATATGGACTTGGAGAACTCAACATTCCTTATGGCTGCTTCTTATGACAAAACAATGCATCTTTTCTCACAATGCAGACAGTGTCTCTGTTGGCTTGCCAGCATGTTTATGCTACTGGCAGCATGGTCCTCCAGGGGAGGTGGCAAGATGGCAGAGGATCCCTGAGATGAAACCCCCGCACCTTTGCGAAGTTGCTGGGTGCACATTATTTTTTTTAAAAAACCTACTTCAAACCCTGAAAACAACATCCTGTTGGGAATTCCTACCCCTGGAAAACAGCTGGATAATTTATCTTTCCTGTGGAGACATTTGATGGAATTGTCCCCCGAGGTTTCTGCTCCCAGCACTCTGCACACGGAAAATGTCATTTACGTGCAGCTTTATATTTTTGTCAAAGGAGATAATCTTCATGGGTAAAAAACAGAGCCGGAGGTTGTTTACAGTAGGATACTCAGACATTTTTATACCTGCACATTCACATTTTTTTTTCATCCACAAACATTTCAACCGGTGTAAATGAAAATAAAAACTGATGAATCAGGCCCCTGAAGGCAAGCGACTGAGTTCCCAAAATAACAGCAGTGTTTGCCTTAGAAAAAAAGGCTTTCGCTCCCTCCCTGTCTTGATTTAGTCATCATCAACTGTAATCTCTTTGAAGTCTACTTTATAGTCCTCTTGTTTTCAGTGATCAAACAGGGGAGAAAAAATTCTCTTCTACTTCCCTGGCTTTCAACCTCCCCACTCCCAAGCTTTGCTGATGTGTTTGCTGGTGGGGAGGAAGGACAGGAGGTGAGCTTTAAATCATGAAACTCACAATTAAATAAGGTCACTGCACTGGCATATTGGGGCACGCCAGGGAAAAAGGTTTACTGGGGTGATAGAAGGTTTCATGAGTAATGCCTTGAGTTTGTGACTGTGGTGCCGCCGTGTCCTGGTTCTTAGCAAAAGCGCCTCTTCCCTGTCGGGAAGTGCAAATGACACTGTCATGTTTTGATCTCTATCAATTTGAAGCAATTAAGCAAAGAAAACGAGAGGGACCCATCAGGAATCTCAGAGAAGGAGTGGGGAAACAGAAAAAAAGAACATTGATCTGAATTGAGCCCAAGCAGCGACCAAGTGAGGTTTACAGAAGTGACTCAGATGCAGGGGGGGGGGGCATCTGGAGGAGGAAAGATGGCAGCTCCAACCCCTTTCTACATGTGTTCCATGACATACATAAAAAGGGTGGGGTTTTGTGCAGTCAAGGGGGCCATCTTGACTTCTGATCCTCCCCTTTGGATGGTCTTGCTGAGGTGGCACTGGAACACCGCTCCATCTTGAAGCCATTAGTGGACAGCTAGGACCACTGAATGGAGTGGAGTTTAACACAGCGGAGAAGCTGCGCACAGAAAAAGAAAATTATCTTAAATAGCTTTAATGAGCACATTAGAGAAATACAGGTTATCGATCTTACACACTCAGCCCTCCCAAGCATAAAGAATCACACACTTAGACCAAGCAGGTTTAAAAATAAAAAGAGTCTTACTGATTTTATTCTTGGTTCAGTTACATCCATCTTCGGTGGAAAAATGAAGGTTCTTTGTTTATTCTATTCTTTCCCTAAATTTAATGAACTCTCAGCCCCCATTGCTGCCAAGAGCTGCATGCAGACAGGGGGATTCTAGGCCGACCGCATGGCATCCGGAGATGGAGGGAGAGCAGCAGCCACATGCTTCTCTCCTGGTGGTGAAGAAGGAGGAATTGAGAGAGAGGAAATGGGACTGGCAACAAGCAGCTTCCTCGCACATACATATGCTAAATGAGGTATGCCGCTTTGTTAACATCTCCAACACACCTAACTAAGATTGACTAGGAGGGCAGCTAACATGCCCCCCCCCCCTGCCCATCCCCAAACATTTGCTGACCAGTCTGCATGGCTCACACGCTCTTTATCCACTGATTTCACGACTGCTTGGCGAGCCACCAAAACACTTATTCTATTAGTTTGCACAAAGTGACAACAGACTGTCCCGTGAGGTCACTTTGCATATCCAATATGTACGCAGAAAAGTCTCTCCTGACAGAGTTGGCCAAGTGACTTGGAACCGGATAAATCAAAGGATATCACTGCCACACAAAGGAGAATAGGAAGTGGAAGAATGCCAGGGGAGCGGGGGGGGGGGGGGAGATGGCCTAGAATTATTAAAAATCATTTGTGTGTGTGTGTGTGTGTGTGTGCACGCGTGCAAAGAACCAGAAGTTCCATAATCCAAATTATATGAGACAGCTAAATATATATGGATTTCTTGGAATACAGGTAGCTCAGTTTCTCCAGGATAAGAGCCAGTTTGATGCAGGGGTTAAGGCTGCAGGCTGGAAATTGGGAGACCGTGAGTTCTAATCCCGCCTTGGGCACAAACCAGCTGGGTGACCCTGGGCCAGTCACTCTCTCTCAGCCCTAGGATTTGCAATGGCAAACCACTTCCGAAAAACCATACCAAGAAAACTGCAGGGACTTTTCCAGGCAGTTGCCAGGAGTCAAAAATTGACTCAAAGGCACACACATCCAGACACACACACAATTTTTCCAGATCAATATCAAGTTATCAATCAGGCTTTCTGTTAGGTAAGGATTTATATGGATTTCTTGGAATAGAAGTAGCCCAAGTTGATCAAATTGCACCTTCATATTGATTTGCTGAAGTCTGGAGAACCCAACCACTAAGTACATATTTTATTTTTATTGTTCTTTCTGGCTATGAAACAATCAATTTACCACGTTATATATGCGGACCACCTGGGCACATCTTTCTTCAGATCCTGAATGGAGAGGGTGACTTCTCTTCTATGGTAACTTAATGCTGCAGTTTGCTAATTCAGATATTATTTACGAGAAAGGCCTTCATGAACCTGTCTGGATACAGTTTGGGACTATGAAATGCAAGTCAGGCCTCAAGATTTTGCTTGTTTGTTCATCTAGAATGTTGGTAACCTGTCATCTTCAGGAATATTTATATTAAAAAATTACTAGTGTTAGTGGCAAATTAATTTACAAAAAGAAAACTGCTATAGGTTTAAGATCTTTTTTCATTTTCAGCACTAAGCTGCGCATGCTTAAAAGCTCTTTTACATTATTTGGTGTAAAAGGCATTGTGAGTTTGGAACCACATGCAATGCACACAAAAAATGGGTGGAGCAGCAATCATACCATTGTAGGCTTCATCTTGAGGTTTTGGACCAGACCTTGCCAATGCCCCTGTACAAAGCTGAGACAGCTGTGAGCGGAGAAGGGAAATGAAAGAATAAACCCGTCATTTTCTCCTTCAAGTCTTTAACGTTCCACGCTGCAAAATATACTCTTTATTTATCCATCATAACAGCTTTGGAATCAACAGGGAACTGGCAATTTTGAAGCCTTGGAAAGGGAAAAAAACATGCCAGATTCTTCATCCTGGATCTGCATTTAAAGATACAGTCATATTTTTGGAACAGCACTCGTGATTTATGGAGTCCTCGGTGCTCTCTGAGCTTGGCTGTTTGCTTGCAGACGTTTCATTACCCGACTAGGTAACATCATCAGTGCTGGTGAGTGTGGGGTTTGCTGCCTGTTTATATACAGTGGCTTGCCCTGCCAGTGTTGGTGGGGGAGTGGTTTTCTCCTTGGTAGTTCCTTGATTGGGGTATTGTTTTCTGCCTGATTGTTTGCCTGGTGTTGTTGTTGTTAGTTGCCGTCGAGTTGTTTATGACTCATGGCGACCCTACGTATAACAGAACGAAATGCTGCCCTGCTTCTCTGGGTGTTGGCTGCTGGAGACCATGTGTTCTGGTCTTTTTGTTTCCTTCTTCGCTTTTTTATTGTCTCCTTTGAATGTTGTGTGAATGTGGTTTATCTCTATGTGTCTATTGAAGGCTGATTTGTCTGAATGCCAAGCTTCCAGGAATTCCCTTGGATTTAGCTTGATCTAGGATGCTCACAGATTCCCAGTTGAAACTATGGTTGAGTCTGTCCCTGTGTTGTGAGATTAAGTAGCTTAATTAAACCGCTTGGGAAAGAAATGTCTGCAAGCCACCCACCAAGCTCAGAGAGCACCAAGGACTCCACAGTTCAATCCTGAGCTCCAGAGATTCTCTTCTATTGGAACCTGTGACAAATCTGGGTGAACATCTGCAAGGGTCTGGTCTCTCTGTGAGGAATTCTCCAGCACTAACAAGAATCTGTCCCTCTTTGAGAATTTGTCTAAGAGACATTTGGGTAAATGTCTGGGTTTGTACAACCATTTGGTGAGGCTGAAAAAAAGAGTAGGTAGATAGCAGTTCAGTGCGTTATGGGAAAGGCTTTTGTTTTAGTGTGTTGCGTAAATAAAGCTATCACTGTAAGCCAGAGGTTCTCAAATGTTGTGATTCTGTGACCCCTAAAATGATCAATACATTTCTGCAACTTGGCCTCCTCATATGAAAAACTATGTCACTGGGGTTAAATAAAAATACTCGCTAAACGATAGATAATTCTCATCATGCTTCCTTGATTAATGCTTACTTTTAGCAAGTAGCCTGGTCATTTTTAATTTTCCGCTTACCGCCCATCAAAAACCATTTCCCTTTTGAGAGGCCAGGAACTTAAAACAAGGGATAAAAACCCTGCCCAGGGAGATCTGCACTTTTACAGATAACTCAAGGACTGTGGGTAGACTACTATATTCTACATCAGTCAGCAGGAAACCATCCACCAATCACAGCACTGTTACGATTGGAGAATGTTTTCGACAGATGGCTAGACCCACAGTTTAGCCGTCTCTCAAAATCCACCCTGGCCCCAAGGAGTCTTTCCATAAAGGGATCAGGACTCCAGCAGTACCTAAATGATCATACACAAATGTCAGTTTTGCTTATACTCTCTGCATGGCCTCTGCTGCAACAGCTAATTAACAGGTGACGAATAATTAAATCAGTCCATGTCCGTTAGGGATGTATTCCACCGTATTTTGCATCTTATTTGTTTTAAATCCACTCCATCCAGTTTCCACATCTATGTTTGTTTTTTAATCAACCCCCACCCCCCGCCACCCCGAATTTTTATCAGGATTGCTTCTAGGGCATAACCACTTCCCTCAAATCTGTGCAACTTTTCTGCAGCTTTCTCTAAAGGGCACATTTCAGTGTGCAGTGAGAGCCTCATCACAGAATTAGAAGAAGGGCCCAGACCAGAGAAATAATTGTGCTCCAGTTCATGTATTCATTGCAGAAAGGCAAATTAGGTTGGTTTGTTTAAAACACATAGGACTGTGCAAAATTCTCTAGGGAAATTCCCAGTTCCCCTTGTTCCCCAGCTCCTGGGTCCTAAAGCCCCTGCCTACCAGTTGTAGGGCGACATGAATGAGAGGATGGGGTTTTTTTCTGGCATTGCATTAGCCCTGGGGAAACAGAATGCAGAGACAGACCTCTCATTCTGTCACGTTCCCTTTCCAGTGTTGGCAAACGGATGGATGTGTGGATCCTACACACATGGAGAGATAGCAGAGAAAGAGGCGTTGCAGATAGAGGAAGCAAATGTTATAGTTGGGAGGCAGAGAAGGAAAGGACAGCAGTGAGGAAGCAGAGATGACTCATTAGCACAGTGTTCCTTAACCTTGCAACTTTAAGATGTGGCTGGGGAACTCTGGGAGTTGAAGTCCGCACATCTTAAAGTTGCCAAGGTTGAGAAACACTGCATTAGCAACTCCCATGGTTCCATTCGTCATAACCTTTAAAGCCTGAAATGGCCTGAAACCAGGTTTGTGTGTGGGTAGTGATCAGAAGGTGTACCTTCCTGCTGAGAGCAGAATATATCCTTAGATGCACATACTGATCAATGCACCCTTTGTGCACAAAACAGAACATGGAACATCCACAGTGGCTAGATCCTGAAAGGCACAAACCACCAATGTTTTCTGGAAATCCATTTAATTGACAAGGTTCTTTCCAGCTACCTCACAATTTGGACGGCACCTCTGACTAAGGAAGGAAGGAACTGAAACAGGGGTGTCAAAAGAGATGGCCTTGCTCCTCAATCACTGCAGTGATTAGGGAACAGTAAGACGTTTTGTGTCCCGATCCATATCTATTTGCCTTCACCCGTGCAAGTTGCCATTCATGATAAATTGATTGACTGATGATGTGCCATCAAGTGTTTTTCGACTCCTAGTGACCACATAGATAGATGGTCTCCGTGATGATCTATCTCTAACCTGGTCTTTCAGGTCTTCCAACAGTGGGCCACCAGAAATGTCTAGCCTTGGAATCTTGTTCCATGACCATGTGATTGAAGCCCCACTTCTTTTTTTTTACATGTGTTGCACAAGCGATACATATGTAAAAAAGGGGCAGGGCTTCCATCATGAGATTGTGGCCACCATGTTCACCTTTTTGATTCCCTACTCTAGACACTCCTGCTCCAAACTCATCCTATAACTCATCACCACAGGCCTTTTCTTTTTGCGACTGTTCCTTGGATAAAGTCTCCTTCAGAGCTGTAGCTTCATCCCTCCCAGCATTGGTTCCTATTCCACCAAGCCTTTAACCTCAGAACGTTGCTAGGCAAATCTACCATGGTGCATGTCATGCTCCCAGATCAAACCTTCCCAGAACATCTGGTCCGACTTGCATGCACGAATGGAATCAACCCAGGTTGAGACTTGCGAGTCAGTAGAAGTGGGAGGGGGGATGAGCCGGGAGTGTGAAAGCATCTTGTTTGGACTCTCTCTGGCATTCAAGGTCAGCCGGCAGAGCCGTTGCAGACATCTGCACAGAACTGAACGGACTGGCACGGAAAGGGGGTCTGCATACCGAAGAAGGGGGAGGGGTTGAATTCATTGGGTGGTTTAACTTGGGGAAAGTGCGGGAACTTTTATTCGCATCTTTTTCTCTGTACTGCACACTACACTCCATTAAAGAGATTTCTGCTTTATCACGTATGAATCGAATTTAATGGTAAGCTGAGTAGGCAGTCATCACAGTGCAGCTGTTTGGAGTTTGTGTGTTGGTTCATATTGTTTTCTATTTTCACTCTGTTATAGCCCATCCAGTGTCTTCCAATGGGGTGGGCTAGAAAAACTGTAATAAGCAAATAAATGTTGAACTCAGCTCCTGGTAACTTCATGAGCCTGCCTGAGTACTTTTCTTAGTAATAGAACAAAGTGGATTACCACTGCTTTTTTCAGTATGCTTTTCCAATGTCCCTGCTTTGTTCACAAATGGGGGCTTTCTGATGGTTTCTACCCAACATCCCAGTTCTTAACTGGGCCTCACCCAGCCCAGTCCTTTTGGGATCAGCCTGGAAATCTGACTTACTCCCAAAAGTTAACCTCTCCATCATTTGAAAGCCTGTGAATCATGGACAAGGCTCTTACCGATAAGTATAAATGAGGATGAGAGAAGAAGAAAATGGTAAAACAAATTCTTAGTCAACTGATAAAATCCACAAATGAGACAATCATCTTAAAGAAAAAACATGCCTCTTTTTAGATGATGCATAACTGTTATATCAGATGTATCCTTAGAAGAGGCATTCTCACTTCTCTTAGAGAAAGAAAAAAAGGGCCTTTTTTACATTGTTAATGATGAAAGCTGACACTTGGATTGAATTCCACTCCTAATTAAGTCCCCTTGCAGACCGGACCAATTCCATAAATTTCTTCTCACCGACCGTAATGATGATGTCACTTTTAAAGTTGCCAAATTCTACTTCAGAACTCGCATTATTAGGAACCAGATAGAGAAACAAAACAATTATGATTCAACCTAGCTAGCAACAAAGGATGGAATTTGGCAATTCTATCTAAATGTTTATGTGGTTTTACACCATTCTACTTTATGTTTTCCTTTTATACGTTAGCAAAGTGGATCTATAATGTAGCAATTAGTCTTAAATATTTATCTTTTAGCATGCTACCAGTTGTATCATACTTCTCCTTTCCAGTTCTGTTTGTATTTTTATTTCTATATTTATCTTATTTTATTTTCTGCCTGATTTAATTAGAAATGTTTATGTAATTCTACTCAAGTGCTGTAAATTCTGCTATCTAACTGTATACTTTTTTGGTTACCAACTATAATAAATAAGTATTGTTCTGTTTAACAGAACAACACTTTGTTTCTTGCAGATTTCAGGAATGCTCACATTATGTGTTTGTTTTAAATTACAATCTGGTACCTGATCAGAAACATCTTTTAATTGTCTTTCTCTCTCTGTGTGTTTTTATGCAATATTAGCATTGATTATTTTAACTGATCTGGCGACTGTGTGGGTTTTTCCAGCCCTACCAACAAATGCATAAGTATATCTGACCAGACTTGTTATTTTCACACAATATTATCAGATAAAAACATCAACACTGCATTTGCACAGCAGGTGAGGCTTGGTTAATTCTAACCCAGTTTAGTTTTTTGTGGTTTAAGTGTGTTGAGCAAACCCAGTCTGGTTCCTTAGTTTACAGTCAAATATACTGTGAACATCTGAGTTGCCACAGCTGGCAAACCAAGAAATGGAATTCTACCTGGGGAATGAATCAGACTGAAGAACTGCTGAATAGTTGGAAAATGCTGTTGTTGTTGTTGTTGTTGTTTTAAGTGGATTGCAAATGTTGAGTTTCTCCTTGTAGAACCTTTGCTCAAGTACTTTGCAGGCGTTTCTTTTTTGCAAACAGATCCATCCACTCCAAAGGGAAGCAAATGCAGATTCCAGAGTTGCAAACACGATTCTTGGAGGAACCTATGGTTTGCATCAGTAATACCATGAGAATTGAGCTATGCATAGAGATTCTGTTCCCAACCAGGACATCCCCTAGATATGTAGATTTCATCTCCCAGAATACTCTGCAATGCCCAAATCAGCTGGGGAACTGAAGCCAAATCTCACATCTGGAGGAGGCCAGTGTTTGGGAATGATGGTTTTTACCAAAGAAAGTCCCACAGAGTTGAATGAGGTTACCCTTAGATAAGCCTGCATGATAAGATTACACTCACAAAGAATTTTTGGCTGTGCCATTACAGTAAGCCATGACCCAACCCAAAGGAAATGTATCATCATCCCCCAAAGATGCAGATTTCCATGTAATTTGGAGATAGAGATGCACATTTAGACATCTCTAGCTATCAGTGCTGAAGAAACACACTCCATCTCACAGTAACTATGGTTAGATGAACTGTGCACTTCCCCAGTTGGAGTCTGATTTTGTGTGCCAAATAATACTGATTACAACAAAATTTTTAGTTGTAAAAGTTGTGAGTGTCCAGCTCACTTCTCCTGATAATCACATCTCTTCATCAAAAAAAGAAAATAAATCTTGACCTAACCCATTGTGGGCTTCACGCTCAGCTATACTCTAATGGATACCAGAGAACACTATGACAGAGCCCAAAGATCGATCTTTAGGTTGAGATGTCCAGTAAGACACATGCCCAGACTTCACACCTCTGCTATGGAATACTCATGAGTGTCCTCTTCATCATGGCTCCATATCTGTATGATTCCCTCCACATTTCTCATAGAAGGACATTTACTTTAGTGGTGATCATGGGAAGTTAGTATGATATTCCTTACCACGACCATATTTTTATCTGCTCAGACACTGAAGCTGAGTCAATAACTTATATGCCATTAAACTGCCCTTTCTATCATCCCTGTCATTTTGAGCTCACTCAACCTTTTGTAAGTAAATGCTTAGACCAACAGAATAAATGGTTTTAGGTCAGTTGTTGAGAGATCAACATGTTGCGAAATTTGAGGCCGTTGCTATTCCCAGTAGAAGCTGTTGGGTATGTCCAAACTCGAATTAAGTACAGATAGTTGTTCTTATCTTTTATAAAATCTGATTGCTTTTGCTTTTGAGTTTTTAAAATGATTTTTATTTGATCTAACTGAACTCTGTGTTGTTTGTCTTGTCATGGCAATCGTCACTAGAAGATGTTGGACTGGACCTACTTCTTGTTAGACTGGTACATAGGATTGGTTATGCTGTCTTACTGCTATATATCATCTTATGGCATATGCTGTATGTTATCTCTCTAGTCTTTGATGGCTTAGCAATAATTAAATCAAAATACATCTATATCAGCGTATAAAAATTATATGTGATTCATTCTCCTTCTTTGGAAGAGGTATCCTGCAGGCTCACTGCTCAAGAGCTTAAATTTGTTACTTAGCTTCAAAGTCCCTACTTTCCTTTTTTTTAATGGCTCTTAATCTTTGGCCTGGAATGGGCAGGTTTTGAAAGAAAGGTTGTTTCGAAACAGGTAAGTGCCTCGAGTAAAATAGGAGACAAGGCCATCACTACAGAGGAGAAGTCCCAAGGTTTATCTCTAATTGCAACTGCTCCATTAGGTGGTCCTCCCAGAAGGAGAACTTTTGGTAAAGGGGGGCTGAAAAGTCCTGGTGGAGGACAGAGATGGAAGGAGAAGAGATGCATGAGAAGGGGCAAATGAAACATTTCTGACGTTGACTTCTTTGTTTAGGCTTTTCTGCTGCCACTTCCTTTCCTTTTTCAGGAACTGACTAGAGGAGAGAGGAAAGAAACTTAATCCTCATATATCATCATTCATCCTTGGCTCTCTAGTCAAGCTGTGTTCTAATTCTCCTGCCACCAACTCCTCAATGCGTTTTAATTTATCTTTCTGTTCTGGCCCTTCTCCCATCAAGATGAACTGAAAATTAC
This sequence comes from Candoia aspera, assembly GCF_035149785.1. Lineage (NCBI taxonomy): Eukaryota > Metazoa > Chordata > Lepidosauria > Squamata > Candoiidae > Candoia > Candoia aspera. The sequence continues at coordinate 6,445,263 of NC_086163.1, forward strand.
CCATAGTCTCTCACACTTCAAAATTAAACTATTCTTCTTTGCAAAAGAGCTTGGAACCTAGTTGACAATTACAACATTACTTATTATTTATTCATTGCATTTGCCTCCCGTCTTTTCTCTAAAAGCTCAAGGCAGCAGAAGTGGGAGGTCTCCCTTCATTTGTCCTCACAATAAGAACTTTGTGAGGTTGGCTGAACTACGGGGAGTGATAACCACAACAGTATACTAGATCAACCACTAAATCTCTAAACCAGGGGTTCTCAACCAGAGTTCTGTGGCACCAAAACTAGTAAAGAAATGGATGGAGGAATGGATGGAGGAATGGATGGAGGAATGGATGGAGGAATGGAAGCAAGCAAGCAGTGGTCACTTTGGTATCTACCAGAGATGTTGAACTTCTTTTCAAGACATCTTTGCATACCTGGGTCTAAGTATGCTGAATGGATTTCTTTCTTTATTTCCTTCTTCCCTCTTTCTTCTTTCCGTCTTCTACTTTGTAAAAGTACATTTATTTTACATTTCTGTCGCATCTTTCCTTAATGCACATATTCCTTGATGCCATATAAGGTCACTTATTTTATCCCCACAACAAGCACTGTGAGAAGTTAATCTGGACTGAAAAAAGTGACTGCTCCAAA